>NW_027101123.1:0-136000 GCF_029633855.1 Hoplias malabaricus | reverse complement strand
ACAGTCATTACAAATAGTCTTCTACAGCCAACAGCCATTGCTTTTGGCCATAGCACTCTTAGGAATCCCGATCGTGTGCGCTTAGTTAGTACTTGGAATGGAGACTGCCAGGGAACACTAGGCGCTGTAAGCTTTTAAGCTTAAGGCTCCGATTGTGAAGATTGTGGCTACAGTCATTTAAACACAAGAGGAGATCAAAACTTTAAAAAAATAAACAAATAAACAATAAATGAATAAAAAATAAACAAACAAATAAAAAAACAAACAAACAAAAAACATTGTACAGCCATTTATTTATTTTGAGTTGTGAGGCTTTTTAGTTTACAAGCAGCTCTGTAACAAGAGTTACTCTTAGAACAGTCATTACAAATAGTCTTCTACAGCCAACAGCCATTGCTTTTGGCCATAGCACTCTTAGGAATCCCGATCGTGTGCGCTTAGTTAGTACTTGGAATGGAGACTGCCAGGGAACACTAGGCGCTGTAAGCTTTTAAGCTTAAGGCTCCGATTGTGAAGATTGTGGCTACAGTCATTTAAACACAAGAGGAGATCAAAACTTTAAAAAAATAAACAAATAAACAATAAATGAATAAAAAATAAACAAACAAATAAAAGAACAAACAAACAAAAAACACTGTACAGCCAGTCTTTTCTTTTGAGTTGTGAGGCTTTTTAGTTTACAAGCAGCTCTGTAACAAGAGTTACTCTTAGAACAGTCATTACAAATAGTCTTCTACAGCCAACAGCCATTGCTTTTGGCCATAGCACTCTTAGGAATCCCGATCGTGTGCGCTTAGTTAGTACTTGGAATGGAGACTGCCAGGGAAAACTAGGCGCTGTAAGCTTTTAAGCTTAAGGCTCCGATTGTGAAGATTGTGGCTACAGTCATTTAAACACAAGAGGATATCAAAACTTTAAAAAAATAAACAAATAAACAATAAATGAATAAAAAATAAACAAACAAATAAAAAAACAAACAAACAAAAAACATTGTACAGCCATTTATTTATTTTGAGTTGTGAGGCTTTTTAGTTTACAAGCAGCTCTGTAACAAGAGTTACTCTTAGAACAGTCATTACAAATAGTCTTCTACAGCCAACAGCCATTGCTTTTGGCCATAGCACTCTTAGGAATCCCGATCGTGTGCGCTTAGTTAGTACTTGGAATGGAGACTGCCAGGGAACACTAGGCGCTGTAAGCTTTTAAGCTTAAGGCTCCGATTGTGAAGATTGTGGCTACAGTCATTTAAACACAAGAGGAGATCAAAACTTTAAAAAAATAAACAAATAAACAATAAATGAATAAAAAATAAACAAACAAATAAAAGAACAAACAAACAAAAAACACTGTACAGCCAGTCTTTTCTTTTGAGTTGTGAGGCTTTTTAGTTTACAAGCAGCTCTGTAACAAGAGTTACTCTTAGAACAGTCATTACAAATAGTCTTCTACAGCCAACAGCCATTGCTTTTGGCCATAGCACTCTTAGGAATCCCGATCGTGTGCGCTTAGTTAGTACTTGGAATGGAGACTGCCAGGGAAAACTAGGCGCTGTAAGCTTTTAAGCTTAAGGCTCCGATTGTGAAGATTGTGGCTACAGTCATTTAAACACAAGAGGATATCAAAACTTTAAAAAAATAAACAAATAAACAATAAATGAATAAAAAATAAACAAACAAATAAAAAAACAAACAAACAAAAAACATTGTACAGCCAGTAATTTATTTTGAGTTGTGAGGCTTTTTAGTTTACAAGCAGCTCTGTAACAAGAGTTACTCTTAGAACAGTCATTACAAATAGTCTTCTACAGCCAACAGCCATTGCTTTTGGCCATAGCACTCTTAGGAATCCCGATCGTGTGCGCTTAGTTAGTACTTGGAATGGAGACTGCCAGGGAACACTAGGCGCTGTAAGCTTTTAAGCTTAAGGCTCCGATTGTGAAGATTGTGGCTACAGTCATTTAAACACAAGAGGAGATCAAAACTTTAAAAAAATAAACAAATAAACAATAAATGAATAAAAAATAAACAAACAAATAAAAAAACAAACAAACAAAAAACACTGTACAGCCAGTCATTTATTTTGAGTTGTGAGGCTTTTTAGTTTACAAGCAGCTCTGTAACAAGAGTTACTCTTAGAACAGTCATTACAAATAGTCTTCTACAGCCAACAGCCATTGCTTTTGGCCATAGCACTCTTAGGAATCCCGATCGTGTGCGCTTAGTTAGTACTTGGAATGGAGACTGCCAGGGAACACTAGGCGCTGTAAGCTTTTAAGCTTAAGGCTCCGATTGTGAAGATTGTGGCTACAGTCATTTAAACACAAGAGGAGATCAAAACTTTAAAAAAATAAACAAATAAACAATAAATGAATAAAAAATAAACAAACAAATAAAAAAACAAACAAACAAAAAACATTGTACAGCCAGTCATTTATTTTGAGTTGTGAGGCTTTTTAGTTTACAAGCAGCTCTGTAACAAGAGTTACTCTTAGAACAGTCATTACAAATAGTCTTCTACAGCCAACAGCCATTGCTTTTGGCCATAGCACTCTTAGGAATCCCGATCTTGTGCGCTTAGTTAATACTTGGAATGGAGACTGCCAGGGAACACTAGGCGCTGTAAGCTTTTAAGCTTAAGGCTCCGATTGTGAAGATTGTAGCTACAGTCATTTAAACACAAGAGGAGATCAAAACTTTAAAAAAATAAACAAATAAACAATAAATGAATAAAAAATAAACAAACAAATAAAAAAACAAACAAACAAAAAACACTGTACAGCCAGTCATTTATTTTGAGTTGTGAGGCTTTTTAGTTTACAAGCAGCTCTGTAACAAGAGTTACTCTTAGAACAGTCATTACAAATAGTCTTCTACAGCCAACAGCCATTGCTTTTGGCCATAGCACTCTTAGGAATCCCGATCGTGTGCGCTTAGTTAGTACTTGGAATGGAGACTGCCAGGGAACACTAGACGCTGTAAGCTTTTAAGCTTAAGGCTCCGATTGTGAAGATTGTGGCTACAGTCATTTAAACACAAGAGGAGATCAAAACTTTAAAAAAATAAACAAATAAACAATAAATGAATAAAAAATAAACAAACAAATAAAAAAACAAACAAACAAAAAACACTGTACAGCCAGTCTTTTCTTTTGAGTTGTGAGGCTTTTTAGTTTACAAGCAGCTCTATAACAAGAGTTACTTTTAGAACAGTCATTACAAATAGTCTTCTACAGCCAACAGCCATTGCTTTTGGCCATAGCACTCTTAGGAATCCCGATCGTGTGCGCTTAGTTAGTACTTGGAATGGAGACTGCCAGGGAAAACTAGGCGCTGTAAGCTTTTAAGCTTAAGGCTCCGATTGTGAAGATTGTGGCTACAGTCATTTAAACACAAGAGGAGATCAAAACTTTAAAAAAATAAACAAATAAACAATAAATGAATAAAAAATAAACAAACAAATAAAAAAACAAACAAACAAAAAAACATTGTACAGCCAGTAATTTATTTTGAGTTGTGAGGCTTTTTAGTTTACAAGCAGCTCTGTAACAAGAGTTACTCTTAGAACAGTCATTACAAATAGTCTTCTACAGCCAACAGCCATTGCTTTTGGCCATAGCACTCTTAGGAATCCCGATCGTGTGCGCTTAGTTAGTACTTGGAATGGAGACTGCCAGGGAACACTAGGCGCTGTAAGCTTTTAAGCTTAAGGCTCCGATTGTGAAGATTGTGGCTACAGTCATTTAAACACAAGAGGAGATCAAAACTTTAAAAAAATAAACAAATAAACAATAAATGAATAAAAAATAAACAAACAAATAAAAAAACAAACAAACAAAAAACATTGTACAGCCAGTTATTTATTTTGAGTTGTGAGGCTTTTTAGTTTACAAGCAGCTCTGTAACAAGAGTTACTCTTAGAACAGTCATTACAAATAGTCTTCTACAGCCAACAGCCATTGCTTTTGGCCATAGCACTCTTAGGAATCCCGATCGTGTGCGCTTAGTTAGTACTTGGAATGGAGACTGCCAGGGAAAACTAGGCGCTGTAAGCTTTTAAGCTTAAGGCTCCGATTGTGAAGATTGTGGCTACAGTCATTTAAACACAAGAGGAGATCAAAACTTTAAAAAAATAAACAAATAAACAATAAATGAATAAAAAATAAACAAACAAATAAAAAAACAAACAAACAAAAAACACCGTACAGCCAGTCATTTATTTTGAGTTGTGAGGCTTTTTAGTTTACAAGCAGCTCTGTAACAAGAGTTACTCTTAGAACAGTCATTACAAATAGTCTTCTACAGCCAACAGCCATTGCTTTTGGCCATAGCACTCTTAGGAATCCCGATCGTGTGCGCTTAGTTAGTACTTGGAATGGAGACTGCCAGGGAACACTAGGCGCTGTAAACTTTTAAGCTTAAGGCTCCGATTGTGAAGATTGTGGCTACAGTCATTTAAACACAAGAGGAGATCAAAACATTTAAAAAAATAAACAAATAAACAATAAATGAATAAAAAATAAACAAACAAATAAAAAAACAAACAAACAAAAAACACTGTACAGCCAGTCATTTATTTTGAGTTGTGAGGCTTTTTAGTTTACAAGCAGCTCTGTAACAAGAGTTACTCTTAGAACAGTCATTACAAATAGTCTTCTACAGCCAACAGCCATTGCTTTTGGCCATAGCACTCTTAGGAATCCCGATCGTGTGCGCTTAGTTAGTACTTGGAATGGAGACTGCCAGGGAAAACTAGGCGCTGTAAGCTTTTAAGCTTAAGGCTCCGATTGTGAAGATTGTGGCTACAGTCATTTAAACACAAGAGGAGATCAAAACTTTAAAAAAATAAACAAATAAACAATAAATGAATAAAAAATAAACAAACAAATAAAAAAACAAACAAACAAAAAACATTGTACAGCCAGTAATTTATTTTGAGTTGTGAGGCTTTTTAGTTTACAAGCAGCTCTGTAACAAGAGTTACTCTTAGAACAGTCATTACAAATAGTCTTCTACAGCCAACAGCCATTGCTTTTGGCCATAGCACTCTTAGGAATCCCGATCGTGTGCGCTTAGTTAGTACTTGGAATGGAGACTGCCAGGGAACACTAGGCGCTGTAAGCTTTTAAGCTTAAGGCTCCGATTGTGAAGATTGTGGCTACAGTCATTTAAACACAAGAGGAGATCAAAACTTTAAAAAAATAAACAAATAAACAATAAATGAATAAAAAATAAACAAACAAATAAAAAAACAAACAAACAAAAAACACTGTACAGCCAGTCTTTTCTTTTGAGTTGTGAGGCTTTTTAGTTTACAAGCAGCTCTGTAACAAGAGTTACTCTTAGAACAGTCATTACAAATAGTCTTCTACAGCCAACAGCCATTGCTTTTGGCCATAGCACTCTTAGGAATCCCGATCGTGTGCGCTTAGTTAGTACTTGGAATGGAGACTGCCAGGGAAAACTAGGCGCTGTAAGCTTTTAAGCTTAAGGCTCCGATTGTGAAGATTGTGGCTACAGTCATTTAAACACAAGAGGAGATCAAAACATTTTAAAAAATAAACAAATAAACAATAAATGAATAAAAAATAAACAAACAAATAAAAAAACAAACAAACAAAAAACATTGTACAGCCAGTAATTTATTTTGAGTTGTGAGGCTTTTTAGTTTACAAGCAGCTCTGTAACAAGAGTTACTCTTAGAACAGTCATTACAAATAGTCTTCTACAGCCAACAGCCATTGCTTTTGGCCATAGCACTCTTAGGAATCCCGATCGTGTGCGCTTAGTTAGTACTTGGAATGGAGACTGCCAGGGAACACTAGGCGCTGTAAGCTTTTAAGCTTAAGGCTCCGATTGTGAAGATTGTGGCTACAGTCATTTAAACACAAGAGGAGATCAAAACTTTAAAAAAATAAACAAATAAACAATAAATGAATAAAAAATAAACAAACAAATAAAAAAACAAACAAACAAAAAACATTGTACAGCCAGTAATTTATTTTGAGTTGTGAGGCTTTTTAGTTTACAAGCAGCTCTGTAACAAGAGTTACTCTTAGAACAGTCATTACAAATAGTCTTCTACAGCCAACAGCCATTGCTTTTGGCCATAGCACTCTTAGGAATCCCGATCGTGTGCGCTTAGTTAGTACTTGGAATGGAGACTGCCAGGGAACACTAGGCGCTGTAAGCTTTTAAGCTTAAGGCTCCGATTGTGAAGATTGTGGCTACAGTCATTTAAACACAAGAGGAGATCAAAACTTTAAAAAAATAAACAAATAAACAATAAATGAATAAAAAATAAACAAACAAATAAAAAAACAAACAAACAAAAAACATTGTACAGCCAGTTATTTATTTTGAGTTGTGAGGCTTTTTAGTTTACAAGCAGCTCTGTAACAAGAGTTACTCTTAGAACAGTCATTACAAATAGTCTTCTACAGCCAACAGCCATTGCTTTTGGCCATAGCACTCTTAGGAATCCCGATCGTGTGCGCTTAGTTAGTACTTGGAATGGAGACTGCCAGGGAAAACTAGGCGCTGTAAGCTTTTAAGCTTAAGGCTCCGATTGTGAAGATTGTGGCTACAGTCATTTAAACACAAGAGGAGATCAAAACTTTAAAAAAATAAACAAATAAACAATAAATGAATAAAAAATAAACAAACAAATAAAAAAACAAACAAACAAAAAACATTGTACAGCCAGTAATTTATTTTGAGTTGTGAGGCTTTTTAGTTTACAAGCAGCTCTGTAACAAGAGTTACTCTTAGAACAGTCATTACAAATAGTCTTCTACAGCCAACAGCCATTGCTTTTGGCCATAGCACTCTTAGGAATCCCGATCGTGTGCGCTTAGTTAGTACTTGGAATGGAGACTGCCAGGGAACACTAGGCGCTGTAAGCTTTTAAGCTTAAGGCTCCGATTGTGAAGATTGTGGCTACAGTCATTTAAACACAAGAGGAGATCAAAACTTTAAAAAAATAAACAAATAAACAATAAATGAATAAAAAATAAACAAACAAATAAAAAAACAAACAAACAAAAAACATTGTACAGCCAGTTATTTATTTTGAGTTGTGAGGCTTTTTAGTTTACAAGCAGCTCTGTAACAAGAGTTACTCTTAGAACAGTCATTACAAATAGTCTTCTACAGCCAACAGCCATTGCTTTTGGCCATAGCACTCTTAGGAATCCCGATCGTGTGCGCTTAGTTAGCACTTGGAATGGAGACTGCCAGGGAAAACTAGGCGCTGTAAGCTTTTAAGCTTAAGGCTCCGATTGTGAAGATTGTGGCTACAGTCATTTAAACACAAGAGGAGATCAAAACATTTAAAAAAATAAACAAATAAACAATAAATGAATAAAAAATAAACAAACAAATAAAAAAACAAACAAACAAAAAACACTGTACAGCCAGTCATTTATTTTGAGTTGTGAGGCTTTTTAGTTTACAAGCAGCTCTGTAACAAGAGTTACTCTTAGAACAGTCATTACAAATAGTCTTCTACAGCCAACAGCCATTGCTTTTGGCCATAGCACTCTTAGGAATCCCGATCGTGTGCGCTTAGTTAGTACTTGGAATGGAGACTGCCAGGGAACACTAGGCGCTGTAAGCTTTTAAGCTTAAGGCTCCGATTGTGAAGATTGTGGCTACAGTCATTTAAACACAAGAGGAGATCAAAACATTTTAAAAAATAAACAAATAAACAATAAATGAATAAAAAATAAACAAACAAATAAAAAAACAAACAAACAAAAAACACTGTACAGCCAGTCTTTTCTTTTGAGTTGTGAGGCTTTTTAGTTTACAAGCAGCTCTGTAACAAGAGTTACTCTTAGAACAGTCATTACAAATAGTCTTCTACAGCCAACAGCCATTGCTTTTGGCCATAGCACTCTTAGGAATCCCGATCGTGTGCGCTTAGTTAGTACTTGGAATGGAGACTGCCAGGGAACACTAGGCGCTGTAAGCTTTTAAGCTTAAGGCTCCGATTGTGAAGATTGTGGCTACAGTCATTTAAACACAAGAGGAGATCAAAACTTTAAAAAAATAAACAAATAAACAATAAATGAATAAAAAATAAACAAACAAATAAAAAAACAAACAAACAAAAAACATTGTACAGCCAGTAATTTATTTTGAGTTGTGAGGCTTTTTAGTTTACAAGCAGCTCTGTAACAAGAGTTACTCTTAGAACAGTCATTACAAATAGTCTTCTACAGCCAACAGCCATTGCTTTTGGCCATAGCACTCTTAGGAATCCCGATCGTGTGCGCTTAGTTAGTACTTGGAATGGAGACTGCCAGGGAACACTAGGCGCTGTAAGCTTTTAAGCTTAAGGCTCCGATTGTGAAGATTGTGGCTACAGTCATTTAAACACAAGAGGAGATCAAAACTTTAAAAAAATAAACAAATAAACAATAAATGAATAAAAAATAAACAAACAAATAAAAAAACAAACAAACAAAAAACATTGTACAGCCAGTTATTTATTTTGAGTTGTGAGGCTTTTTAGTTTACAAGCAGCTCTGTAACAAGAGTTACTCTTAGAACAGTCATTACAAATAGTCTTCTACAGCCAACAGCCATTGCTTTTGGCCATAGCACTCTTAGGAATCCCGATCGTGTGCGCTTAGTTAGTACTTGGAATGGAGACTGCCAGGGAAAACTAGGCGCTGTAAGCTTTTAAGCTTAAGGCTCCGATTGTGAAGATTGTGGCTACAGTCATTTAAACACAAGAGGAGATCAAAACTTTAAAAAAATAAACAAATAAACAATAAATGAATAAAAAATAAACAAACAAATAAAAAAACAAACAAACAAAAAACACTGTACAGCCAGTCTTTTCTTTTGAGTTGTGAGGCTTTTTAGTTTACAAGCAGCTCTGTAACAAGAGTTACTCTTAGAACAGTCATTACAAATAGTCTTCTACAGCCAACAGCCATTGCTTTTGGCCATAGCACTCTTAGGAATCCCGATCGTGTGCGCTTAGTTAGTACTTGGAATGGAGACTGCCAGGGAACACTAGGCGCTGTAAGCTTTTAAGCTTAAGGCTCCGATTGTGAAGATTGTGGCTACAGTCATTTAAACACAAGAGGAGATCAAAACTTTAAAAAAATAAACAAATAAACAATAAATGAATAAAAAATAAACAAACAAATAAAAAAACAAACAAACAAAAAACATTGTACAGCCAGTTATTTATTTTGAGTTGTGAGGCTTTTTAGTTTACAAGCAGCTCTGTAACAAGAGTTACTCTTAGAACAGTCATTACAAATAGTCTTCTACAGCCAACAGCCATTGCTTTTGGCCATAGCACTCTTAGGAATCCCGATCGTGTGCGCTTAGTTAGCACTTGGAATGGAGACTGCCAGGGAAAACTAGGCGCTGTAAGCTTTTAAGCTTAAGGCTCCGATTGTGAAGATTGTGGCTACAGTCATTTAAACACAAGAGGAGATCAAAACTTTAAAAAAATAAACAAATAAACAATAAATGAATAAAAAATAAACAAACAAATAAAAAAACAAACAAACAAAAAACATTGTACAGCCAGTAATTTATTTTGAGTTGTGAGGCTTTTTAGTTTACAAGCAGCTCTGTAACAAGAGTTACTCTTAGAACAGTCATTACAAATAGTCTTCTACAGCCAACAGCCATTGCTTTTGGCCATAGCACTCTTAGGAATCCCGATCGTGTGCGCTTAGTTAGTACTTGGAATGGAGACTGCCAGGGAACACTAGGCGCTGTAAGCTTTTAAGCTTAAGGCTCCGATTGTGAAGGTTGTGGCTACAGTCATTTAAACACAAGAGGAGATCAAAACTTTAAAAAAATAAACAAATAAACAATAAATGAATAAAAAATAAACAAACAAATAAAAAAACAAACAAACAAAAAACATTGTACAGCCAGTAATTTATTTTGAGTTGTGAGGCTTTTTAGTTTACAAGCAGCTCTGTAACAAGAGTTACTCTTAGAACAGTCATTACAAATAGTCTTCTACAGCCAACAGCCATTGCTTTTGGCCATAGCACTCTTAGGAATCCCGATCGTGTGCGCTTAGTTAGTACTTGGAATGGAGACTGCCAGGGAACACTAGGCGCTGTAAACTTTTAAGCTTAAGGCTCCGATTGTGAAGATTGTGGCTACAGTCATTTAAACACAAGAGGAGATCAAAACTTTAAAAAAATAAACAAATAAACAATAAATGAATAAAAAATAAACAAACAAATAAAAAAACAAACAAACAAAAAACACTGTACAGCCAGTCTTTTCTTTTGAGTTGTGAGGCTTTTTAGTTTACAAGCAGCTCTGTAACAAGAGTTACTCTTAGAACAGTCATTACAAATAGTCTTCTACAGCCAACAGCCATTGCTTTTGGCCATAGCACTCTTAGGAATCCCGATCGTGTGCGCTTAGTTAGCACTTGGAATGGAGACTGCCAGGGAAAACTAGGCGCTGTAAGCTTTTAAGCTTAAGGCTCCGATTGTGAAGATTGTGGCTACAGTCATTTAAACACAAGAGGAGATCAAAACATTTTAAAAAATAAACAAATAAACAATAAATGAATAAAAAATAAACAAACAAATAAAAAAACAAACAAACAAAAAACACTGTACAGCCAGTCATTTATTTTGAGTTGTGAGGCTTTTTAGTTTACAAGCAGCTCTGTAACAAGAGTTACTCTTAGAACAGTCATTACAAATAGTCTTCTACAGCCAACAGCCATTGCTTTTGGCCATAGCACTCTTAGGAATCCCGATCGTGTGCGCTTAGTTAGTACTTGGAATGGAGACTGCCAGGGAACACTAGGCGCTGTAAGCTTTTAAGCTTAAGGCTCCGATTGTGAAGATTGTGGCTACAGTCATTTAAACACAAGAGGAGATCAAAACATTTTAAAAAATAAACAAATAAACAATAAATGAATAAAAAATAAACAAACAAATAAAAAAACAAACAAACAAAAAACACTGTACAGCCAGTCTTTTCTTTTGAGTTGTGAGGCTTTTTAGTTTACAAGCAGCTCTGTAACAAGAGTTACTCTTAGAACAGTCATTACAAATAGTCTTCTACAGCCAACAGCCATTGCTTTTGGCCATAGCACTCTTAGGAATCCCGATCGTGTGCGCTTAGTTAGTACTTGGAATGGAGACTGCCAGGGAACACTAGGCGCTGTAAGCTTTTAAGCTTAAGGCTCCGATTGTGAAGATTGTGGCTACAGTCATTTAAACACAAGAGGAGATCAAAACTTTAAAAAAATAAACAAATAAACAATAAATGAATAAAAAATAAACAAACAAATAAAAAAACAAACAAACAAAAAACATTGTACAGCCAGTAATTTATTTTGAGTTGTGAGGCTTTTTAGTTTACAAGCAGCTCTGTAACAAGAGTTACTCTTAGAACAGTCATTACAAATAGTCTTCTACAGCCAACAGCCATTGCTTTTGGCCATAGCACTCTTAGGAATCCCGATCGTGTGCGCTTAGTTAGTACTTGGAATGGAGACTGCCAGGGAACACTAGGCGCTGTAAGCTTTTAAGCTTAAGGCTCCGATTGTGAAGATTGTGGCTACAGTCATTTAAACACAAGAGGAGATCAAAACTTTAAAAAAATAAACAAATAAACAATAAATGAATAAAAAATAAACAAACAAATAAAAAAACAAACAAACAAAAAACATTGTACAGCCAGTTATTTATTTTGAGTTGTGAGGCTTTTTAGTTTACAAGCAGCTCTGTAACAAGAGTTACTCTTAGAACAGTCATTACAAATAGTCTTCTACAGCCAACAGCCATTGCTTTTGGCCATAGCACTCTTAGGAATCCCGATCGTGTGCGCTTAGTTAGTACTTGGAATGGAGACTGCCAGGGAAAACTAGGCGCTGTAAGCTTTTAAGCTTAAGGCTCCGATTGTGAAGATTGTGGCTACAGTCATTTAAACACAAGAGGAGATCAAAACTTTAAAAAAATAAACAAATAAACAATAAATGAATAAAAAATAAACAAACAAATAAAAAAACAAACAAACAAAAAACATTGTACAGCCAGTAATTTATTTTGAGTTGTGAGGCTTTTTAGTTTACAAGCAGCTCTGTAACAAGAGTTACTCTTAGAACAGTCATTACAAATAGTCTTCTACAGCCAACAGCCATTGCTTTTGGCCATAGCACTCTTAGGAATCCCGATCGTGTGCGCTTAGTTAGTACTTGGAATGGAGACTGCCAGGGAACACTAGGCGCTGTAAGCTTTTAAGCTTAAGGCTCCGATTGTGAAGATTGTGGCTACAGTCATTTAAACACAAGAGGAGATCAAAACTTTAAAAAAATAAACAAATAAACAATAAATGAATAAAAAATAAACAAACAAATAAAAAAACAAACAAACAAAAAACATTGTACAGCCAGTTATTTATTTTGAGTTGTGAGGCTTTTTAGTTTACAAGCAGCTCTGTAACAAGAGTTACTCTTAGAACAGTCATTACAAATAGTCTTCTACAGCCAACAGCCATTGCTTTTGGCCATAGCACTCTTAGGAATCTCCTCCTTGGATCACCACCTTAACGTGGTGGAGGGGTTTGCGTGCCTGTGTGAGCCTAGGAGCTATGTTGTCGGGGGCAATAGCCCCTGGTAGGGTCTCCCAAGGCAAATTGGTCCTAGGTGATGGGCCAGACAAAGAGTGATCCATAAAGACAAGGATGAAAAAGATAACAACGAGGACACAGCCTCCCTTGCCCGGAGCAGGGTTACCGGGGCCTCACCCTGGAGCCAGGCCTGGGGGAGGGGCTCCTTGGCGAGCGCCTGGTGGCCGGACTTTCACCTATGGGGTCCGGCCGGGCTTAGCCCGAAGGAAATACATGGGTCCACTCTCCCATGGGCCCACCACCTGTGGGAGAGGTAGTAATCCGGGTCTGGTGCATTGTGGATCGGGTGGCGGTCGGGGTCGGGGGCCCTGGCGTTCTGATCCTCGGTTACTGAAACTGGCTTTCGGAACATGGAACGTAACCTCTCTGGTGGGAAAAGAGCCTGAGCTGGTGCGCGAGGTTGAGAGGTACCAGCTAGATATAGTTGGGCTCACCTCGACACACAGTATGGGCTCTGGAACCAATCTCCTTGAGAGGGGCTGGATGCTCTTTCACTCTGGAGTTGCCCAGGGTGAGAGGCGTAAGGCAGGTGTGGGCTTACTCATAGCCCCCCAGCTTAGCGCCTGTACGTTGGGGTTTACCCCAGTGGACGAGAGGGTAATTTCCCTGCGCCTTCGGGTTGGGGAAAGGGCTCTGACTGTTGTTTGTGCTTATGCACCGAACAGCAGTTCAGAGTACCATGCCTTCTTGGGGACCCTAGAGGGAGTGCTGGAGAACACTCATTCTGGGGACTCCATTGTTCTGCTGGGGGACTTCAACGCTCACGTGGGTAATGACAGTGAGACCTGGAGGGGCGTGATTGGGAGGAACGGCCCAGCTGATCTGAACCCGAGTGGTGTTCAGTTATTGGATTTCTGTGCTCGTCACAGTTTGTCCATTACGAACACCATGTTCGAACATAAGGGTGTCCACAAGTACACCTGGCATCAGGACACCCTAGGCCGCATTTCGATGATCGACTTTATAGTCGTATCATCTGACCTGCGGCCATATGTTCTGGACACTCGGGTGAAGAGAGGCGCTGAGCTGTCAACTGATCACCACCTTGTGGTGAGTTGGATCAGATGGCGGGGGAGGATGCCGGACAGACCTGGCAGGCCCAAACGTGTGCTGAGGGTTTGCTGGGAACGTTTGGCAGAGGAACCTGTCAGAAAGATCTTCAACTCCCACATCCGGCAGAGCTTCGACTGCATCCCGGGGGAGGCTGGTGACATTGAGTCCGAGTGGGCCATGTTCCGGACCTCCATTGTTGAGGCGGCTGAACGGAGCTGTGGCTGCAAGGTTGTCGGTGCCTGTCGGGGTGGCAACCCCCGCACTCGGTGGTGGACACCCCGGGTGAGGGGGGCTATCAAGCTGAAGAAAGAGTCCTATCAAGCCTGGTTGGCTCAGGGGACTCCGGAGGCAGCCGACAGGTACCGGGGAGCCAAGCGGCTTGCGGCCTCGGCAGTCGCTGAGGCAAAAACTCGGGTGTGGGAGGAGCTCGGTGAGAACATGGAAAACGACTTTCGGTCGGCTCCAAGAAGTTTCTGGCAAACCGTCAGGCGACTCAGGAGGGGAAAGCAGTTTTCCACCAACACTGTATATGGTGGGGGTGGGGAACTGTTGACCTCGACTGGGGACGTCATCAGACGGTGGAAGGAGTACTTCGAGGATCTTCTCAATCCCACCAGCACGTCTTCCGCAGAGGAAGCAGAGCTTGGGGACCCCGGGGGGGGCTCGTCTATCACTGGGGCTGAAGTGGCCAAGGTGGTAGGGAAACTCCTTGGCGGTAGGGCCCCGGGGGTGGATGAGGTTCACCCCGGGTTCCTCAAGGCTCTGGATGTTGTGGGGCTGTCCTGGTTGACACGTCTTTGCAACATCGCGTGGACATCGGGGGCAGTGCCTCTAGACTGGCAGACTGGGGTGGTGGTTCCCCTTTTCAAAAAGGGGGATCGGAGGGTGTGTTCCAACTATAGGGGGATCACACTCCTCAGCCTCCCCGGTAAGGTCTATGCGGGGGTACTGGAGAAGAGAGTCCGACTGATAGTTGAACCTCGGATCCAGGAGGAACAATGCGGATTCCGCCCCGGTCGTGGAACACAGGACCAGCTCTTTACCCTCGCTAGGATCCTGGAGGGTGCATGGGAGTTTGCTCAACCAGTCTACATGTGTTTTGTGGATCTGGAGAAGGCATTCGACCGTGTCCCTCGGGGTATTCTGTGGGGGGTGCTCAGGGAGTATGGGGTACTGGGCTCTTTGTTACGAGCTATCCAGTCCCTGTACAAACAGAGCAGGAGTCTGGTTCGTATGGCTGGCAGTAAATCTGACTGGTTTCCAGTCAGAGTTGGACTCCGTCAGGGCTGCCCGTTGTCACCGGTTCTGTTCATAATTTTTATGGACAGAATTTCTCGGCGTAGCCAAGTGGCGGAGGGTGTCCGGTTTGGTGGTCTCAGGATTCCATGTCTGCTTTTTGCAGATGATGTGGTCTTGTTGGCTTCATCGAGCCGGGACCTCCGGCTCTTGCTGGACCAGTTTGCAGCCGAGTGTGAAGCGGTAGGGATGAGGATCAGCACCTCCAAGTCCGAGTCCATGGTACTCAGCCGGAAAAGGGTGGAGTGCTCTCTCCAGGTTGGAAGTGAGATCCTGCCTCAAGTGGAGGAGTTTAAATACCTCGGGGTCTTGTTCACGAGTGAGGGAAAGATGGAGCGTGAGATTGACAGGCGAATCGGTGCAGCGTCAGCAGTAATGCGGGCTCTGTACCGGTCCGTTGTGGTGAAGAGAGAGCTGAGCAGAAAAGCAAAGCTCTCGATTTACCGTTCAATCTACGTCCCAACCCTCACCTATGGTCACGAGCTTTGGGTAGTGACCGAAAGAACGAGATCGCGGGTACAAGCGGCTGAAATGAGTTTTCTCCGCAGGATGTCTGGACTCTCCCTTAGAGACAGGGTTAGGAGCTCGGACATCCGGGAGAGACTCGGAGTGGAGCCGCTGCTCCTCCACGTCGAGAGGAGCCAGCTGAGATGGTTCGGGCATCTGGTTCGGATGCCTCCTGGACGCCTTCCTGGAGAGGTGTTCCGGGCATGTCCAACGGGGAGGAGGCCCCGGGGCAGACCAAGAACACGCTGGAGAGACTATATGTCTCGACTGGCCTGGGAACGCCTCGGTATACCCCCGGAGGAGCTAGAGTCGGTGGCTGGGGAGAGGGAGGTCTGGGTTTCTTTGCTCCGACTGCTTCCCCCGCGACCCGGACCCGGATAAGCGGTGGATAATGGATGGATGGACTCTTAGGAATCCCGATCGTGTGCGCTTAGTTAGCACTTGGAATGGAGACTGCCAGGGAAAACTAGGCGCTGTAAGCTTTTAAGCTTAAGGCTCCGATTGTGAAGATTGTGGCTACAGTCATTTAAACACAAGAGGAGATCAAAACTTTAAAAAAATAAACAAATAAACAATAAATGAATAAAAAATAAACAAACAAATAAAAAAACAAACAAACAAAAAACATTGTACAGCCAGTAATTTATTTTGAGTTGTGAGGCTTTTTAGTTTACAAGCAGCTCTGTAACAAGAGTTACTCTTAGAACAGTCATTACAAATAGTCTTCTACAGCCAACAGCCATTGCTTTTGGCCATAGCACTCTTAGGAATCCCGATCGTGTGCGCTTAGTTAGTACTTGGAATGGAGACTGCCAGGGAACACTAGGCGCTGTAAGCTTTTAAGCTTAAGGCTCCGATTGTGAAGGTTGTGGCTACAGTCATTTAAACACAAGAGGAGATCAAAACTTTAAAAAAATAAACAAATAAACAATAAATGAATAAAAAATAAACAAACAAATAAAAAAACAAACAAACAAAAAACATTGTACAGCCAGTAATTTATTTTGAGTTGTGAGGCTTTTTAGTTTACAAGCAGCTCTGTAACAAGAGTTACTCTTAGAACAGTCATTACAAATAGTCTTCTACAGCCAACAGCCATTGCTTTTGGCCATAGCACTCTTAGGAATCCCGATCGTGTGCGCTTAGTTAGTACTTGGAATGGAGACTGCCAGGGAACACTAGGCGCTGTAAACTTTTAAGCTTAAGGCTCCGATTGTGAAGATTGTGGCTACAGTCATTTAAACACAAGAGGAGATCAAAACTTTAAAAAAATAAACAAATAAACAATAAATGAATAAAAAATAAACAAACAAATAAAAAAACAAACAAACAAAAAACACTGTACAGCCAGTCTTTTCTTTTGAGTTGTGAGGCTTTTTAGTTTACAAGCAGCTCTGTAACAAGAGTTACTCTTAGAACAGTCATTACAAATAGTCTTCTACAGCCAACAGCCATTGCTTTTGGCCATAGCACTCTTAGGAATCCCGATCGTGTGCGCTTAGTTAGTACTTGGAATGGAGACTGCCAGGGAAAACTAGGCGCTGTAAGCTTTTAAGCTTAAGGCTCCGATTGTGAAGATTGTGGCTACAGTCATTTAAACACAAGAGGAGATCAAAACATTTTAAAAAATAAACAAATAAACAATAAATGAATAAAAAATAAACAAACAAATAAAAAAACAAACAAACAAAAAACATTGTACAGCCAGTAATTTATTTTGAGTTGTGAGGCTTTTTAGTTTACAAGCAGCTCTGTAACAAGAGTTACTCTTAGAACAGTCATTACAAATAGTCTTCTACAGCCAACAGCCATTGCTTTTGGCCATAGCACTCTTAGGAATCCCGATCGTGTGCGCTTAGTTAGTACTTGGAATGGAGACTGCCAGGGAACACTAGGCGCTGTAAGCTTTTAAGCTTAAGGCTCCGATTGTGAAGATTGTGGCTACAGTCATTTAAACACAAGAGGAGATCAAAACTTTAAAAAAATAAACAAATAAACAATAAATGAATAAAAAATAAACAAACAAATAAAAAAACAAACAAACAAAAAACATTGTACAGCCAGTAATTTATTTTGAGTTGTGAGGCTTTTTAGTTTACAAGCAGCTCTGTAACAAGAGTTACTCTTAGAACAGTCATTACAAATAGTCTTCTACAGCCAACAGCCATTGCTTTTGGCCATAGCACTCTTAGGAATCCCGATCGTGTGCGCTTAGTTAGTACTTGGAATGGAGACTGCCAGGGAAAACTAGGCGCTGTAAGCTTTTAAGCTTAAGGCTCCGATTGTGAAGATTGTGGCTACAGTCATTTAAACACAAGAGGAGATCAAAACATTTTAAAAAATAAACAAATAAACAATAAATGAATAAAAAATAAACAAACAAATAAAAAAACAAACAAACAAAAAACACTGTACAGCCAGTCTTTTCTTTTGAGTTGTGAGGCTTTTTAGTTTACAAGCAGCTCTGTAACAAGAGTTACTCTTAGAACAGTCATTACAAATAGTCTTCTACAGCCAACAGCCATTGCTTTTGGCCATAGCACTCTTAGGAATCCCGATCGTGTGCGCTTAGTTAGTACTTGGAATGGAGACTGCCAGGGAACACTAGGCGCTGTAAGCTTTTAAGCTTAAGGCTCCGATTGTGAAGATTGTGGCTACAGTCATTTAAACACAAGAGGAGATCAAAACTTTAAAAAAATAAACAAATAAACAATAAATGAATAAAAAATAAACAAACAAATAAAAAAACAAACAAACAAAAAACATTGTACAGCCAGTAATTTATTTTGAGTTGTGAGGCTTTTTAGTTTACAAGCAGCTCTGTAACAAGAGTTACTCTTAGAACAGTCATTACAAATAGTCTTCTACAGCCAACAGCCATTGCTTTTGGCCATAGCACTCTTAGGAATCCCGATCGTGTGCGCTTAGTTAGTACTTGGAATGGAGACTGCCAGGGAACACTAGGCGCTGTAAGCTTTTAAGCTTAAGGCTCCGATTGTGAAGATTGTGGCTACAGTCATTTAAACACAAGAGGAGATCAAAACTTTAAAAAAATAAACAAATAAACAATAAATGAATAAAAAATAAACAAACAAATAAAAAAACAAACAAACAAAAAACATTGTACAGCCAGTTATTTATTTTGAGTTGTGAGGCTTTTTAGTTTACAAGCAGCTCTGTAACAAGAGTTACTCTTAGAACAGTCATTACAAATAGTCTTCTACAGCCAACAGCCATTGCTTTTGGCCATAGCACTCTTAGGAATCCCGATCGTGTGCGCTTAGTTAGTACTTGGAATGGAGACTGCCAGGGAAAACTAGGCGCTGTAAGCTTTTAAGCTTAAGGCTCCGATTGTGAAGATTGTGGCTACAGTCATTTAAACACAAGAGGAGATCAAAACTTTAAAAAAATAAACAAATAAACAATAAATGAATAAAAAATAAACAAACAAATAAAAAAACAAACAAACAAAAAACATTGTACAGCCAGTAATTTATTTTGAGTTGTGAGGCTTTTTAGTTTACAAGCAGCTCTGTAACAAGAGTTACTCTTAGAACAGTCATTACAAATAGTCTTCTACAGCCAACAGCCATTGCTTTTGGCCATAGCACTCTTAGGAATCCCGATCGTGTGCGCTTAGTTAGTACTTGGAATGGAGACTGCCAGGGAACACTAGGCGCTGTAAGCTTTTAAGCTTAAGGCTCCGATTGTGAAGATTGTGGCTACAGTCATTTAAACACAAGAGGAGATCAAAACTTTAAAAAAATAAACAAATAAACAATAAATGAATAAAAAATAAACAAACAAATAAAAAAACAAACAAACAAAAAACATTGTACAGCCAGTTATTTATTTTGAGTTGTGAGGCTTTTTAGTTTACAAGCAGCTCTGTAACAAGAGTTACTCTTAGAACAGTCATTACAAATAGTCTTCTACAGCCAACAGCCATTGCTTTTGGCCATAGCACTCTTAGGAATCCCGATCGTGTGCGCTTAGTTAGCACTTGGAATGGAGACTGCCAGGGAAAACTAGGCGCTGTAAGCTTTTAAGCTTAAGGCTCCGATTGTGAAGATTGTGGCTACAGTCATTTAAACACAAGAGGAGATCAAAACTTTAAAAAAATAAACAAATAAACAATAAATGAATAAAAAATAAACAAACAAATAAAAAAACAAACAAACAAAAAACATTGTACAGCCAGTAATTTATTTTGAGTTGTGAGGCTTTTTAGTTTACAAGCAGCTCTGTAACAAGAGTTACTCTTAGAACAGTCATTACAAATAGTCTTCTACAGCCAACAGCCATTGCTTTTGGCCATAGCACTCTTAGGAATCCCGATCGTGTGCGCTTAGTTAGTACTTGGAATGGAGACTGCCAGGGAACACTAGGCGCTGTAAGCTTTTAAGCTTAAGGCTCCGATTGTGAAGGTTGTGGCTACAGTCATTTAAACACAAGAGGAGATCAAAACTTTAAAAAAATAAACAAATAAACAATAAATGAATAAAAAATAAACAAACAAATAAAAAAACAAACAAACAAAAAACATTGTACAGCCAGTAATTTATTTTGAGTTGTGAGGCTTTTTAGTTTACAAGCAGCTCTGTAACAAGAGTTACTCTTAGAACAGTCATTACAAATAGTCTTCTACAGCCAACAGCCATTGCTTTTGGCCATAGCACTCTTAGGAATCCCGATCGTGTGCGCTTAGTTAGTACTTGGAATGGAGACTGCCAGGGAACACTAGGCGCTGTAAACTTTTAAGCTTAAGGCTCCGATTGTGAAGATTGTGGCTACAGTCATTTAAACACAAGAGGAGATCAAAACTTTAAAAAAATAAACAAATAAACAATAAATGAATAAAAAATAAACAAACAAATAAAAAAACAAACAAACAAAAAACACTGTACAGCCAGTCTTTTCTTTTGAGTTGTGAGGCTTTTTAGTTTACAAGCAGCTCTGTAACAAGAGTTACTCTTAGAACAGTCATTACAAATAGTCTTCTACAGCCAACAGCCATTGCTTTTGGCCATAGCACTCTTAGGAATCCCGATCGTGTGCGCTTAGTTAGTACTTGGAATGGAGACTGCCAGGGAAAACTAGGCGCTGTAAGCTTTTAAGCCTAAGGCTCCGATTGTGAAGATTGTGGCTACAGTCATTTAAACACAAGAGGAGATCAAAACATTTTAAAAAATAAACAAATAAACAATAAATGAATAAAAAATAAACAAACAAATAAAAAAACAAACAAACAAAAAACATTGTACAGCCAGTAATTTATTTTGAGTTGTGAGGCTTTTTAGTTTACAAGCAGCTCTGTAACAAGAGTTACTCTTAGAACAGTCATTACAAATAGTCTTCTACAGCCAACAGCCATTGCTTTTGGCCATAGCACTCTTAGGAATCCCGATCGTGTGCGCTTAGTTAGTACTTGGAATGGAGACTGCCAGGGAACACTAGGCGCTGTAAGCTTTTAAGCTTAAGGCTCCGATTGTGAAGATTGTGGCTACAGTCATTTAAACACAAGAGGAGATCAAAACTTTAAAAAAATAAACAAATAAACAATAAATGAATAAAAAATAAACAAACAAATAAAAAAACAAACAAACAAAAAACATTGTACAGCCAGTAATTTATTTTGAGTTGTGAGGCTTTTTAGTTTACAAGCAGCTCTGTAACAAGAGTTACTCTTAGAACAGTCATTACAAATAGTCTTCTACAGCCAACAGCCATTGCTTTTGGCCATAGCACTCTTAGGAATCCCGATCGTGTGCGCTTAGTTAGTACTTGGAATGGAGACTGCCAGGGAACACTAGGCGCTGTAAGCTTTTAAGCTTAAGGCTCCGATTGTGAAGATTGTGGCTACAGTCATTTAAACACAAGAGGAGATCAAAACTTTAAAAAAATAAACAAATAAACAATAAATGAATAAAAAATAAACAAACAAATAAAAAAACAAACAAACAAAAAACATTGTACAGCCAGTTATTTATTTTGAGTTGTGAGGCTTTTTAGTTTACAAGCAGCTCTGTAACAAGAGTTACTCTTAGAACAGTCATTACAAATAGTCTTCTACAGCCAACAGCCATTGCTTTTGGCCATAGCACTCTTAGGAATCCCGATCGTGTGCGCTTAGTTAGCACTTGGAATGGAGACTGCCAGGGAAAACTAGGCGCTGTAAGCTTTTAAGCTTAAGGCTCCGATTGTGAAGATTGTGGCTACAGTCATTTAAACACAAGAGGAGATCAAAACTTTAAAAAAATAAACAAATAAACAATAAATGAATAAAAAATAAACAAACAAATAAAAAAACAAACAAACAAAAAACATTGTACAGCCAGTAATTTATTTTGAGTTGTGAGGCTTTTTAGTTTACAAGCAGCTCTGTAACAAGAGTTACTCTTAGAACAGTCATTACAAATAGTCTTCTACAGCCAACAGCCATTGCTTTTGGCCATAGCACTCTTAGGAATCCCGATCGTGTGCGCTTAGTTAATACTTGGAATGGAGACTGCCAGGGAACACTAGGCGCTGTAAGCTTTTAAGCTTAAGGCTCCGATTGTGAAGGTTGTGGCTACAGTCATTTAAACACAAGAGGAGATCAAAACTTTAAAAAAATAAACAAATAAACAATAAATGAATAAAAAATAAACAAACAAATAAAAAAACAAACAAACAAAAAACATTGTACAGCCAGTAATTTATTTTGAGTTGTGAGGCTTTTTAGTTTACAAGCAGCTCTGTAACAAGAGTTACTCTTAGAACAGTCATTACAAATAGTCTTCTACAGCCAACAGCCATTGCTTTTGGCCATAGCACTCTTAGGAATCCCGATCGTGTGCGCTTAGTTAGTACTTGGAATGGAGACTGCCAGGGAACACTAGGCGCTGTAAACTTTTAAGCTTAAGGCTCCGATTGTGAAGATTGTGGCTACAGTCATTTAAACACAAGAGGAGATCAAAACTTTAAAAAAATAAACAAATAAACAATAAATGAATAAAAAATAAACAAACAAATAAAAAAACAAACAAACAAAAAACACTGTACAGCCAGTCTTTTCTTTTGAGTTGTGAGGCTTTTTAGTTTACAAGCAGCTCTGTAACAAGAGTTACTCTTAGAACAGTCATTACAAATAGTCTTCTACAGCCAACAGCCATTGCTTTTGGCCATAGCACTCTTAGGAAACCCGATCGTGTGCGCTTAGTTAGTACTTGGAATGGAGACTGCCAGGGAACACTAGGCGCTGTAAACTTTTAAGCTTAAGGCTCCGATTGTGAAGATTGTGGCTACAGTCATTTAAACACAAGAGGAGATCAAAACTTTAAAAAAATAAACAAATAAACAATAAATGAATAAAAAATAAACAAACAAATAAAAAAACAAACAAACAAAAAACACTGTACAGCCAGTCTTTTCTTTTGAGTTGTGAGGCTTTTTAGTTTACAAGCAGCTCTGTAACAAGAGTTACTCTTAGAACAGTCATTACAAATAGTCTTCTACAGCCAACAGCCATTGCTTTTGGCCATAGCACTCTTAGGAATCCCGATCGTGTGCGCTTAGTTAGTACTTGGAATGGAGACTGCCAGGGAAAACTAGGCGCTGTAAGCTTTTAAGCCTAAGGCTCCGATTGTGAAGATTGTGGCTACAGTCATTTAAACACAAGAGGAGATCAAAACATTTTAAAAAATAAACAAATAAACAATAAATGAATAAAAAATAAACAAACAAATAAAAAAACAAACAAACAAAAAACATTGTACAGCCAGTAATTTATTTTGAGTTGTGAGGCTTTTTAGTTTACAAGCAGCTCTGTAACAAGAGTTACTCTTAGAACAGTCATTACAAATAGTCTTCTACAGCCAACAGCCATTGCTTTTGGCCATAGCACTCTTAGGAATCCCGATCGTGTGCGCTTAGTTAGTACTTGGAATGGAGACTGCCAGGGAACACTAGGCGCTGTAAGCTTTTAAGCTTAAGGCTCCGATTGTGAAGATTGTGGCTACAGTCATTTAAACACAAGAGGAGATCAAAACTTTAAAAAAATAAACAAATAAACAATAAATGAATAAAAAATAAACAAACAAATAAAAAAACAAACAAACAAAAAACATTGTACAGCCAGTAATTTATTTTGAGTTGTGAGGCTTTTTAGTTTACAAGCAGCTCTGTAACAAGAGTTACTCTTAGAACAGTCATTACAAATAGTCTTCTACAGCCAACAGCCATTGCTTTTGGCCATAGCACTCTTAGGAATCCCGATCGTGTGCGCTTAGTTAGTACTTGGAATGGAGACTGCCAGGGAAAACTAGGCGCTGTAAGCTTTTAAGCTTAAGGCTCCGATTGTGAAGATTGTGGCTACAGTCATTTAAACACAAGAGGAGATCAAAACATTTTAAAAAATAAACAAATAAACAATAAATGAATAAAAAATAAACAAACAAATAAAAAAACAAACAAACAAAAAACACTGTACAGCCAGTCTTTTCTTTTGAGTTGTGAGGCTTTTTAGTTTACAAGCAGCTCTGTAACAAGAGTTACTCTTAGAACAGTCATTACAAATAGTCTTCTACAGCCAACAGCCATTGCTTTTGGCCATAGCACTCTTAGGAATCCCGATCGTGTGCGCTTAGTTAGTACTTGGAATGGAGACTGCCAGGGAACACTAGGCGCTGTAAGCTTTTAAGCTTAAGGCTCCGATTGTGAAGATTGTGGCTACAGTCATTTAAACACAAGAGGAGATCAAAACTTTAAAAAAATAAACAAATAAACAATAAATGAATAAAAAATAAACAAACAAATAAAAAAACAAACAAACAAAAAACATTGTACAGCCAGTAATTTATTTTGAGTTGTGAGGCTTTTTAGTTTACAAGCAGCTCTGTAACAAGAGTTACTCTTAGAACAGTCATTACAAATAGTCTTCTACAGCCAACAGCCATTGCTTTTGGCCATAGCACTCTTAGGAATCCCGATCGTGTGCGCTTAGTTAGTACTTGGAATGGAGACTGCCAGGGAACACTAGGCGCTGTAAGCTTTTAAGCTTAAGGCTCCGATTGTGAAGATTGTGGCTACAGTCATTTAAACACAAGAGGAGATCAAAACTTTAAAAAAATAAACAAATAAACAATAAATGAATAAAAAATAAACAAACAAATAAAAAAACAAACAAACAAAAAACATTGTACAGCCAGTTATTTATTTTGAGTTGTGAGGCTTTTTAGTTTACAAGCAGCTCTGTAACAAGAGTTACTCTTAGAACAGTCATTACAAATAGTCTTCTACAGCCAACAGCCATTGCTTTTGGCCATAGCACTCTTAGGAATCCCGATCGTGTGCGCTTAGTTAGTACTTGGAATGGAGACTGCCAGGGAAAACTAGGCGCTGTAAGCTTTTAAGCTTAAGGCTCCGATTGTGAAGATTGTGGCTACAGTCATTTAAACACAAGAGGAGATCAAAACTTTAAAAAAATAAACAAATAAACAATAAATGAATAAAAAATAAACAAACAAATAAAAAAACAAACAAACAAAAAACATTGTACAGCCAGTAATTTATTTTGAGTTGTGAGGCTTTTTAGTTTACAAGCAGCTCTGTAACAAGAGTTACTCTTAGAACAGTCATTACAAATAGTCTTCTACAGCCAACAGCCATTGCTTTTGGCCATAGCACTCTTAGGAATCCCGATCGTGTGCGCTTAGTTAGTACTTGGAATGGAGACTGCCAGGGAACACTAGGCGCTGTAAGCTTTTAAGCTTAAGGCTCCGATTGTGAAGATTGTGGCTACAGTCATTTAAACACAAGAGGAGATCAAAACTTTAAAAAAATAAACAAATAAACAATAAATGAATAAAAAATAAACAAACAAATAAAAAAACAAACAAACAAAAAACATTGTACAGCCAGTTATTTATTTTGAGTTGTGAGGCTTTTTAGTTTACAAGCAGCTCTGTAACAAGAGTTACTCTTAGAACAGTCATTACAAATAGTCTTCTACAGCCAACAGCCATTGCTTTTGGCCATAGCACTCTTAGGAATCCCGATCGTGTGCGCTTAGTTAGCACTTGGAATGGAGACTGCCAGGGAAAACTAGGCGCTGTAAGCTTTTAAGCTTAAGGCTCCGATTGTGAAGATTGTGGCTACAGTCATTTAAACACAAGAGGAGATCAAAACTTTAAAAAAATAAACAAATAAACAATAAATGAATAAAAAATAAACAAACAAATAAAAAAACAAACAAACAAAAAACATTGTACAGCCAGTAATTTATTTTGAGTTGTGAGGCTTTTTAGTTTACAAGCAGCTCTGTAACAAGAGTTACTCTTAGAACAGTCATTACAAATAGTCTTCTACAGCCAACAGCCATTGCTTTTGGCCATAGCACTCTTAGGAATCCCGATCGTGTGCGCTTAGTTAGTACTTGGAATGGAGACTGCCAGGGAACACTAGGCGCTGTAAGCTTTTAAGCTTAAGGCTCCGATTGTGAAGGTTGTGGCTACAGTCATTTAAACACAAGAGGAGATCAAAACTTTAAAAAAATAAACAAATAAACAATAAATGAATAAAAAATAAACAAACAAATAAAAAAACAAACAAACAAAAAACATTGTACAGCCAGTAATTTATTTTGAGTTGTGAGGCTTTTTAGTTTACAAGCAGCTCTGTAACAAGAGTTACTCTTAGAACAGTCATTACAAATAGTCTTCTACAGCCAACAGCCATTGCTTTTGGCCATAGCACTCTTAGGAATCCCGATCGTGTGCGCTTAGTTAGTACTTGGAATGGAGACTGCCAGGGAACACTAGGCGCTGTAAACTTTTAAGCTTAAGGCTCCGATTGTGAAGATTGTGGCTACAGTCATTTAAACACAAGAGGAGATCAAAACTTTAAAAAAATAAACAAATAAACAATAAATGAATAAAAAATAAACAAACAAATAAAAAAACAAACAAACAAAAAACACTGTACAGCCAGTCTTTTCTTTTGAGTTGTGAGGCTTTTTAGTTTACAAGCAGCTCTGTAACAAGAGTTACTCTTAGAACAGTCATTACAAATAGTCTTCTACAGCCAACAGCCATTGCTTTTGGCCATAGCACTCTTAGGAATCCCGATCGTGTGCGCTTAGTTAGTACTTGGAATGGAGACTGCCAGGGAAAACTAGGCGCTGTAAGCTTTTAAGCCTAAGGCTCCGATTGTGAAGATTGTGGCTACAGTCATTTAAACACAAGAGGAGATCAAAACATTTTAAAAAATAAACAAATAAACAATAAATGAATAAAAAATAAACAAACAAATAAAAAAACAAACAAACAAAAAACATTGTACAGCCAGTAATTTATTTTGAGTTGTGAGGCTTTTTAGTTTACAAGCAGCTCTGTAACAAGAGTTACTCTTAGAACAGTCATTACAAATAGTCTTCTACAGCCAACAGCCATTGCTTTTGGCCATAGCACTCTTAGGAATCCCGATCGTGTGCGCTTAGTTAGTACTTGGAATGGAGACTGCCAGGGAACACTAGGCGCTGTAAGCTTTTAAGCTTAAGGCTCCGATTGTGAAGATTGTGGCTACAGTCATTTAAACACAAGAGGAGATCAAAACTTTAAAAAAATAAACAAATAAACAATAAATGAATAAAAAATAAACAAACAAATAAAAAAACAAACAAACAAAAAACATTGTACAGCCAGTAATTTATTTTGAGTTGTGAGGCTTTTTAGTTTACAAGCAGCTCTGTAACAAGAGTTACTCTTAGAACAGTCATTACAAATAGTCTTCTACAGCCAACAGCCATTGCTTTTGGCCATAGCACTCTTAGGAATCCCGATCGTGTGCGCTTAGTTAGTACTTGGAATGGAGACTGCCAGGGAACACTAGGCGCTGTAAGCTTTTAAGCTTAAGGCTCCGATTGTGAAGATTGTGGCTACAGTCATTTAAACACAAGAGGAGATCAAAACTTTAAAAAAATAAACAAATAAACAATAAATGAATAAAAAATAAACAAACAAATAAAAAAACAAACAAACAAAAAACATTGTACAGCCAGTTATTTATTTTGAGTTGTGAGGCTTTTTAGTTTACAAGCAGCTCTGTAACAAGAGTTACTCTTAGAACAGTCATTACAAATAGTCTTCTACAGCCAACAGCCATTGCTTTTGGCCATAGCACTCTTAGGAATCCCGATCGTGTGCGCTTAGTTAGCACTTGGAATGGAGACTGCCAGGGAAAACTAGGCGCTGTAAGCTTTTAAGCTTAAGGCTCCGATTGTGAAGATTGTGGCTACAGTCATTTAAACACAAGAGGAGATCAAAACTTTAAAAAAATAAACAAATAAACAATAAATGAATAAAAAATAAACAAACAAATAAAAAAACAAACAAACAAAAAACATTGTACAGCCAGTAATTTATTTTGAGTTGTGAGGCTTTTTAGTTTACAAGCAGCTCTGTAACAAGAGTTACTCTTAGAACAGTCATTACAAATAGTCTTCTACAGCCAACAGCCATTGCTTTTGGCCATAGCACTCTTAGGAATCCCGATCGTGTGCGCTTAGTTAATACTTGGAATGGAGACTGCCAGGGAACACTAGGCGCTGTAAGCTTTTAAGCTTAAGGCTCCGATTGTGAAGGTTGTGGCTACAGTCATTTAAACACAAGAGGAGATCAAAACTTTAAAAAAATAAACAAATAAACAATAAATGAATAAAAAATAAACAAACAAATAAAAAAACAAACAAACAAAAAACATTGTACAGCCAGTAATTTATTTTGAGTTGTGAGGCTTTTTAGTTTACAAGCAGCTCTGTAACAAGAGTTACTCTTAGAACAGTCATTACAAATAGTCTTCTACAGCCAACAGCCATTGCTTTTGGCCATAGCACTCTTAGGAATCCCGATCGTGTGCGCTTAGTTAGTACTTGGAATGGAGACTGCCAGGGAACACTAGGCGCTGTAAACTTTTAAGCTTAAGGCTCCGATTGTGAAGATTGTGGCTACAGTCATTTAAACACAAGAGGAGATCAAAACTTTAAAAAAATAAACAAATAAACAATAAATGAATAAAAAATAAACAAACAAATAAAAAAACAAACAAACAAAAAACACTGTACAGCCAGTCTTTTCTTTTGAGTTGTGAGGCTTTTTAGTTTACAAGCAGCTCTGTAACAAGAGTTACTCTTAGAACAGTCATTACAAATAGTCTTCTACAGCCAACAGCCATTGCTTTTGGCCATAGCACTCTTAGGAAACCCGATCGTGTGCGCTTAGTTAGTACTTGGAATGGAGACTGCCAGGGAACACTAGGCGCTGTAAACTTTTAAGCTTAAGGCTCCGATTGTGAAGATTGTGGCTACAGTCATTTAAACACAAGAGGAGATCAAAACTTTAAAAAAATAAACAAATAAACAATAAATGAATAAAAAATAAACAAACAAATAAAAAAACAAACAAACAAAAAACACTGTACAGCCAGTCTTTTCTTTTGAGTTGTGAGGCTTTTTAGTTTACAAGCAGCTCTGTAACAAGAGTTACTCTTAGAACAGTCATTACAAATAGTCTTCTACAGCCAACAGCCATTGCTTTTGGCCATAGCACTCTTAGGAATCCCGATCGTGTGCGCTTAGTTAGTACTTGGAATGGAGACTGCCAGGGAAAACTAGGCGCTGTAAGCTTTTAAGCCTAAGGCTCCGATTGTGAAGATTGTGGCTACAGTCATTTAAACACAAGAGGAGATCAAAACATTTTAAAAAATAAACAAATAAACAATAAATGAATAAAAAATAAACAAACAAATAAAAAAACAAACAAACAAAAAACATTGTACAGCCAGTAATTTATTTTGAGTTGTGAGGCTTTTTAGTTTACAAGCAGCTCTGTAACAAGAGTTACTCTTAGAACAGTCATTACAAATAGTCTTCTACAGCCAACAGCCATTGCTTTTGGCCATAGCACTCTTAGGAATCCCGATCGTGTGCGCTTAGTTAGTACTTGGAATGGAGACTGCCAGGGAACACTAGGCGCTGTAAGCTTTTAAGCTTAAGGCTCCGATTGTGAAGATTGTGGCTACAGTCATTTAAACACAAGAGGAGATCAAAACTTTAAAAAAATAAACAAATAAACAATAAATGAATAAAAAATAAACAAACAAATAAAAAAACAAACAAACAAAAAACATTGTACAGCCAGTAATTTATTTTGAGTTGTGAGGCTTTTTAGTTTACAAGCAGCTCTGTAACAAGAGTTACTCTTAGAACAGTCATTACAAATAGTCTTCTACAGCCAACAGCCATTGCTTTTGGCCATAGCACTCTTAGGAATCCCGATCGTGTGCGCTTAGTTAGTACTTGGAATGGAGACTGCCAGGGAACACTAGGCGCTGTAAGCTTTTAAGCTTAAGGCTCCGATTGTGAAGATTGTGGCTACAGTCATTTAAACACAAGAGGAGATCAAAACTTTAAAAAAATAAACAAATAAACAATAAATGAATAAAAAATAAACAAACAAATAAAAAAACAAACAAACAAAAAACATTGTACAGCCAGTTATTTATTTTGAGTTGTGAGGCTTTTTAGTTTACAAGCAGCTCTGTAACAAGAGTTACTCTTAGAACAGTCATTACAAATAGTCTTCTACAGCCAACAGCCATTGCTTTTGGCCATAGCACTCTTAGGAATCCCGATCGTGTGCGCTTAGTTAGCACTTGGAATGGAGACTGCCAGGGAAAACTAGGCGCTGTAAGCTTTTAAGCTTAAGGCTCCGATTGTGAAGATTGTGGCTACAGTCATTTAAACACAAGAGGAGATCAAAACTTTAAAAAAATAAACAAATAAACAATAAATGAATAAAAAATAAACAAACAAATAAAAAAACAAACAAACAAAAAACATTGTACAGCCAGTAATTTATTTTGAGTTGTGAGGCTTTTTAGTTTACAAGCAGCTCTGTAACAAGAGTTACTCTTAGAACAGTCATTACAAATAGTCTTCTACAGCCAACAGCCATTGCTTTTGGCCATAGCACTCTTAGGAATCCCGATCGTGTGCGCTTAGTTAATACTTGGAATGGAGACTGCCAGGGAACACTAGGCGCTGTAAGCTTTTAAGCTTAAGGCTCCGATTGTGAAGGTTGTGGCTACAGTCATTTAAACACAAGAGGAGATCAAAACTTTAAAAAAATAAACAAATAAACAATAAATGAATAAAAAATAAACAAACAAATAAAAAAACAAACAAACAAAAAACATTGTACAGCCAGTAATTTATTTTGAGTTGTGAGGCTTTTTAGTTTACAAGCAGCTCTGTAACAAGAGTTACTCTTAGAACAGTCATTACAAATAGTCTTCTACAGCCAACAGCCATTGCTTTTGGCCATAGCACTCTTAGGAATCCCGATCGTGTGCGCTTAGTTAGTACTTGGAATGGAGACTGCCAGGGAACACTAGGCGCTGTAAACTTTTAAGCTTAAGGCTCCGATTGTGAAGATTGTGGCTACAGTCATTTAAACACAAGAGGAGATCAAAACTTTAAAAAAATAAACAAATAAACAATAAATGAATAAAAAATAAACAAACAAATAAAAAAACAAACAAACAAAAAACACTGTACAGCCAGTCTTTTCTTTTGAGTTGTGAGGCTTTTTAGTTTACAAGCAGCTCTGTAACAAGAGTTACTCTTAGAACAGTCATTACAAATAGTCTTCTACAGCCAACAGCCATTGCTTTTGGCCATAGCACTCTTAGGAATCCCGATCGTGTGCGCTTAGTTAGTACTTGGAATGGAGACTGCCAGGGAACACTAGGCGCTGTAAGCTTTTAAGCTTAAGGCTCCGATTGTGAAGATTGTGGCTACAGTCATTTAAACACAAGAGGAGATCAAAACTTTAAAAAAATAAACAAATAAACAATAAATGAATAAAAAATAAACAAACAAATAAAAAAACAAACAAACAAAAAACACTGTACAGCCAGTCTTTTCTTTTGAGTTGTGAGGCTTTTTAGTTTACAAGCAGCTCTGTAACAAGAGTTACTCTTAGAACAGTCATTACAAATAGTCTTCTACAGCCAACAGCCATTGCTTTTGGCCATAGCACTCTTAGGAATCCCGATCGTGTGCGCTTAGTTAGTACTTGGAATGGAGACTGCCAGGGAAAACTAGGCGCTGTAAGCTTTTAAGCTTAAGGCTCCGATTGTGAAGATTGTGGCTACAGTCATTTAAACACAAGAGGAGATCAAAACTTTAAAAAAATAAACAAATAAACAATAAATGAATAAAAAATAAACAAACAAATAAAAAAACAAACAAACAAAAAACATTGTACAGCCAGTAATTTATTTTGAGTTGTGAGGCTTTTTAGTTTACAAGCAGCTCTGTAACAAGAGTTACTCTTAGAACAGTCATTACAAATAGTCTTCTACAGCCAACAGCCATTGCTTTTGGCCATAGCACTCTTAGGAATCCCGATCGTGTGCGCTTAGTTAGTACTTGGAATGGAGACTGCCAGGGAAAACTAGGCGCTGTAAACTTTTAAGCTTAAGGCTCCGATTGTGAAGATTGTGGCTACAGTCATTTAAACACAAGAGGAGATCAAAACTTTAAAAAAATAAACAAATAAACAATAAATGAATAAAAAATAAACAAACAAATAAAAAAACAAACAAACAAAAAACACTGTACAGCCAGTCTTTTCTTTTGAGTTGTGAGGCTTTTTAGTTTACAAGCAGCTCTGTAACAAGAGTTACTCTTAGAACAGTCATTACAAATAGTCTTCTACAGCCAACAGCCATTGCTTTTGGCCATAGCACTCTTAGGAATCCCGATCGTGTGCGCTTAGTTAGTACTTGGAATGGAGACTGCCAGGGAACACTAGGCGCTGTAAGCTTTTAAGCTTAAGGCTCCGATTGTGAAGATTGTGGCTACAGTCATTTAAACACAAGAGGAGATCAAAACTTTAAAAAAATAAACAAATAAACAATAAATGAATAAAAAATAAACAAACAAATAAAAAAACAAACAAACAAAAAACACTGTACAGCCAGTCTTTTCTTTTGAGTTGTGAGGCTTTTTAGTTTACAAGCAGCTCTGTAACAAGAGTTACTCTTAGAACAGTCATTACAAATAGTCTTCTACAGCCAACAGCCATTGCTTTTGGCCATAGCACTCTTAGGAATCCCGATCGTGTGCGCTTAGTTAGTACTTGGAATGGAGACTGCCAGGGAAAACTAGGCGCTGTAAGCTTTTAAGCTTAAGGCTCCGATTGTGAAGATTGTGGCTACAGTCATTTAAACACAAGAGGAGATCAAAACTTTAAAAAAATAAACAAATAAACAATAAATGAATAAAAAATAAACAAACAAATAAAAAAACAAACAAACAAAAAACATTGTACAGCCAGTAATTTATTTTGAGTTGTGAGGCTTTTTAGTTTACAAGCAGCTCTGTAACAAGAGTTACTCTTAGAACAGTCATTACAAATAGTCTTCTACAGCCAACAGCCATTGCTTTTGGCCATAGCACTCTTAGGAATCCCGATCGTGTGCGCTTAGTTAGTACTTGGAATGGAGACTGCCAGGGAACACTAGGCGCTGTAAACTTTTAAGCTTAAGGCTCCGATTGTGAAGATTGTGGCTACAGTCATTTAAACACAAGAGGAGATCAAAACTTTAAAAAAAATAAACAAATAAACAATAAATGAATAAAAAATAAACAAACAAATAAAAAAACAAACAAACAAAAAACATTGTACAGCCAGTAATTTATTTTGAGTTGTGAGGCTTTTTAGTTTACAAGCAGCTCTGTAACAAGAGTTACTCTTAGAACAGTCATTACAAATAGTCTTCTACAGCCAACAGCCATTGCTTTTGGCCATAGCACTCTTAGGAATCCCGATCGTGTGCGCTTAGTTAGTACTTGGAATGGAGACTGCCAGGGAACACTAGGCGCTGTAAACTTTTAAGCTTAAGGCTCCGATTGTGAAGATTGTGGCTACAGTCATTTAAACACAAGAGGAGATCAAAACTTTAAAAAAATAAACAAATAAACAATAAATGAATAAAAAATAAACAAACAAATAAAAAAACAAACAAACAAAAAACACTGTACAGCCAGTCTTTTCTTTTGAGTTGTGAGGCTTTTTAGTTTACAAGCAGCTCTGTAACAAGAGTTACTCTTAGAACAGTCATTACAAATAGTCTTCTACAGCCAACAGCCATTGCTTTTGGCCATAGCACTCTTAGGAATCCCGATCGTGTGCGCTTAGTTAGTACTTGGAATGGAGACTGCCAGGGAACACTAGGCGCTGTAAGCTTTTAAGCTTAAGGCTCCGATTGTGAAGATTGTGGCTACAGTCATTTAAACACAAGAGGAGATCAAAACTTTAAAAAAATAAACAAATAAACAATAAATGAATAAAAAATAAACAAACAAATAAAAAAACAAACAAACAAAAAACACTGTACAGCCAGTCTTTTCTTTTGAGTTGTGAGGCTTTTTAGTTTACAAGCAGCTCTGTAACAAGAGTTACTCTTAGAACAGTCATTACAAATAGTCTTCTACAGCCAACAGCCATTGCTTTTGGCCATAGCACTCTTAGGAATCCCGATCGTGTGCGCTTAGTTAGTACTTGGAATGGAGACTGCCAGGGAAAACTAGGCGCTGTAAGCTTTTAAGCTTAAGGCTCCGATTGTGAAGATTGTGGCTACAGTCATTTAAACACAAGAGGAGATCAAAACTTTAAAAAAATAAACAAATAAACAATAAATGAATAAAAAATAAACAAACAAATAAAAAAACAAACAAACAAAAAACATTGTACAGCCAGTCATTTATTTTGAGTTGTGAGGCTTTTTAGTTTACAAGCAGCTCTGTAACAAGAGTTACTCTTAGAACAGTCATTACAAATAGTCTTCTACAGCCAACAGCCATTGCTTTTGGCCATAGCACTCTTAGGAATCCCGATCGTGTGCGCTTAGTTAGTACTTGGAATGGAGACTGCCAGGGAACACTAGGCGCTGTAAGCTTTTAAGCTTAAGGCTCCGATTGTGAAGATTGTGGCTACAGTCATTTAAACACAAGAGGAGATCAAAACTTTAAAAAAATAAACAAATAAACAATAAATGAATAAAAAATAAACAAACAAATAAAAAAACAAACAAACAAAAAACATTGTACAGCCAGTTATTTATTTTGAGTTGTGAGGCTTTTTAGTTTACAAGCAGCTCTGTAACAAGAGTTACTCTTAGAACAGTCATTACAAATAGTCTTCTACAGCCAACAGCCATTGCTTTTGGCCATAGCACTCTTAGGAATCCCGATCGTGTGCGCTTAGTTAGTACTTGGAATGGAGACTGCCAGGGAACACTAGGCGCTGTAAGCTTTTAAGCTTAAGGCTCCGATTGTGAAGATTGTGGCTACAGTCATTTAAACACAAGAGGAGATCAAAACTTTAAAAAAATAAACAAATAAACAATAAATGAATAAAAAATAAACAAACAAATAAAAAAACAAACAAACAAAAAACATTGTACAGCCAGTAATTTATTTTGAGTTGTGAGGCTTTTTAGTTTACAAGCAGCTCTGTAACAAGAGTTACTCTTAGAACAGTCATTACAAATAGTCTTCTACAGCCAACAGCCATTGCTTTTGGCCATAGCACTCTTAGGAATCCCGATCGTGTGCGCTTAGTTAGTACTTGGAATGGAGACTGCCAGGGAACACTAGGCGCTGTAAACTTTTAAGCTTAAGGCTCCGATTGTGAAGATTGTGGCTACAGTCATTTAAACACAAGAGGAGATCAAAACTTTAAAAAAAATAAACAAATAAACAATAAATGAATAAAAAATAAACAAACAAATAAAAAACAAACAAACAAAAAACATTGTACAGCCAGTTATTTATTTTGAGTTGTGAGGCTTTTTAGTTTACAAGCAGCTCTGTAACAAGAGTTACTCTTAGAACAGTCATTACAAATAGTCTTCTACGGCCAACAGCCATTGCTTTTGGCCATAGCACTCTTAGGAATCCCGATCGTGTGCGCTTAGTTAGTACTTGGAATGGAGACTGCCAGGGAAAACTAGGCGCTGTAAACTTTTAAGCTTAAGGCTCCGATTGTGAAGATTGTGGCTACAGTCATTTAAACACAAGAGGAGATCAAAACTTTAAAAAAATAAACAAATAAACAATAAATGAATAAAAAATAAACAAACAAATAAAAAACAAACAAACAAAAAATATTGTACAGCCAGTTATTTATTTTGAGTTGTGAGGCTTTTTAGTTTACAAGCAGCTCTGTAACAAGAGTTACTCTTAGAACAGTCATTACAAATAGTCTTCTACAGCCAACAGCCATTGCTTTTGGCCATAGCACTCTTAGGAATCCCGATCTTGTGCGCTTAGTTAGTACTTGGAATGGAGACTGCCAGGGAACACTAGGCGCTGTAAGCTTTTAAGCTTAAGGCTCCGATTGTGAAGATTGTAGCTACAGTCATTTAAACACAAGAGGAGATCAAAACTTTTTAAAAAATAAACAAATAAACAATAAATGAATAAAAAATAAACAAACAAATAAAAAAACAAACAAACAAAAAACATTGTACAGCCAGTTATTTATTTTGAGTTGTGAGGCTTTTTAGTTTACAAGCAGCTCTGTAACAAGAGTTACTCTTAGAACAGTCATTACAAATAGTCTTCTACAGCCAACAGCCATTGCTTTTGGCCATAGCACTCTTAGGAATCCCGATCGTGTGCGCTTAGTTAGTACTTGGAATGGAGACTGCCAGGGAAAACTAGGCGCTGTAAGCTTTTAAGCTTAAGGCTCCGATTGTGAAGATTGTGGCTACAGTCATTTAAACACAAGAGGAGATCAAAACTTTAAAAAAATAAACAAATAAACAATAAATGAATAAAAAATAAACAAACAAATAAAAAAACAAACAAACAAAAAACATTGTACAGCCAGTAATTTATTTTGAGTTGTGAGGCTTTTTAGTTTACAAGCAGCTCTGTAACAAGAGTTACTCTTAGAACAGTCATTACAAATAGTCTTCTACAGCCAACAGCCATTGCTTTTGGCCATAGCACTCTTAGGAATCCCGATCGTGTGCGCTTAGTTAGTACTTGGAATGGAGACTGCCAGGGAACACTAGGCGCTGTAAGCTTTTAAGCTTAAGGCTCCGATTGTGAAGGTTGTGGCTACAGTCATTTAAACACAAGAGGAGATCAAAACTTTAAAAAAATAAACAAATAAACAATAAATGAATAAAAAATAAACAAACAAATAAAAAAACAAACAAACAAAAAACATTGTACAGCCAGTAATTTATTTTGAGTTGTGAGGCTTTTTAGTTTACAAGCAGCTCTGTAACAAGAGTTACTCTTAGAACAGTCATTACAAATAGTCTTCTACAGCCAACAGCCATTGCTTTTGGCCATAGCACTCTTAGGAATCCCGATCGTGTGCGCTTAGTTAGTACTTGGAATGGAGACTGCCAGGGAACACTAGGCGCTGTAAACTTTTAAGCTTAAGGCTCCGATTGTGAAGATTGTGGCTACAGTCATTTAAACACAAGAGGAGATCAAAACTTTAAAAAAAATAAACAAATAAACAATAAATGAATAAAAAATAAACAAACAAATAAAAAACAAACAAACAAAAAACATTGTACAGCCAGTTATTTATTTTGAGTTGTGAGGCTTTTTAGTTTACAAGCAGCTCTGTAACAAGAGTTACTCTTAGAACAGTCATTACAAATAGTCTTCTACAGCCAACAGCCATTGCTTTTGGCCATAGCACTCTTAGGAATCCCGATCGTGTGCGCTTAGTTAGTACTTGGAATGGAGACTGCCAGGGAAAACTAGGCGCTGTAAACTTTTAAGCTTAAGGCTCCGATTGTGAAGATTGTGGCTACAGTCATTTAAACACAAGAGGAGATCAAAACTTTAAAAAAATAAACAAATAAACAATAAATGAATAAAAAATAAACAAACAAATAAAAAACAAACAAACAAAAAATATTGTACAGCCAGTTATTTATTTTGAGTTGTGAGGCTTTTTAGTTTACAAGCAGCTCTGTAACAAGAGTTACTCTTAGAACAGTCATTACAAATAGTCTTCTACAGCCAACAGCCATTGCTTTTGGCCATAGCACTCTTAGGAATCCCGATCTTGTGCGCTTAGTTAGTACTTGGAATGGAGACTGCCAGGGAACACTAGGCGCTGTAAGCTTTTAAGCTTAAGGCTCCGATTGTGAAGATTGTAGCTACAGTCATTTAAACACAAGAGGAGATCAAAACTTTTTAAAAAATAAACAAATAAACAATAAATGAATAAAAAATAAACAAACAAATAAAAAAACAAACAAACAAAAAACATTGTACAGCCAGTAATTTATTTTGAGTTGTGAGGCTTTTTAGTTTACAAGCAGCTCTGTAACAAGAGTTACTCTTAGAACAGTCATTACAAATAGTCTTCTACAGCCAACAGCCATTGCTTTTGGCCATAGCACTCTTAGGAATCCCGATCGTGTGCGCTTAGTTAGTACTTGGAATGGAGACTGCCAGGGAACACTAGGCGCTGTAAGCTTTTAAGCTTAAGGCTCCGATTGTGAAGGTTGTGGCTACAGTCATTTAAACACAAGAGGAGATCAAAACTTTAAAAAAATAAACAAATAAACAATAAATGAATAAAAAATAAACAAACAAATAAAAAAACAAACAAACAAAAAACATTGTACAGCCAGTAATTTATTTTGAGTTGTGAGGCTTTTTAGTTTACAAGCAGCTCTGTAACAAGAGTTACTCTTAGAACAGTCATTACAAATAGTCTTCTACAGCCAACAGCCATTGCTTTTGGCCATAGCACTCTTAGGAATCCCGATCGTGTGCGCTTAGTTAGTACTTGGAATGGAGACTGCCAGGGAACACTAGGCGCTGTAAACTTTTAAGCTTAAGGCTCCGATTGTGAAGATTGTGGCTACAGTCATTTAAACACAAGAGGAGATCAAAACTTTAAAAAAATAAACAAATAAACAATAAATGAATAAAAAATAAACAAACAAATAAAAAAACAAACAAACAAAAAACACTGTACAGCCAGTCTTTTCTTTTGAGTTGTGAGGCTTTTTAGTTTACAAGCAGCTCTGTAACAAGAGTTACTCTTAGAACAGTCATTACAAATAGTCTTCTACAGCCAACAGCCATTGCTTTTGGCCATAGCACTCTTAGGAATCCCGATCGTGTGCGCTTAGTTAGTACTTGGAATGGAGACTGCCAGGGAACACTAGGCGCTGTAAGCTTTTAAGCTTAAGGCTCCGATTGTGAAGATTGTGGCTACAGTCATTTAAACACAAGAGGAGATCAAAACTTTAAAAAAATAAACAAATAAACAATAAATGAATAAAAAATAAACAAACAAATAAAAAAACAAACAAACAAAAAACACTGTACAGCCAGTCTTTTCTTTTGAGTTGTGAGGCTTTTTAGTTTACAAGCAGCTCTGTAACAAGAGTTACTCTTAGAACAGTCATTACAAATAGTCTTCTACAGCCAACAGCCATTGCTTTTGGCCATAGCACTCTTAGGAATCCCGATCGTGTGCGCTTAGTTAGTACTTGGAATGGAGACTGCCAGGGAAAACTAGGCGCTGTAAGCTTTTAAGCTTAAGGCTCCGATTGTGAAGATTGTGGCTACAGTCATTTAAACACAAGAGGAGATCAAAACTTTAAAAAAATAAACAAATAAACAATAAATGAATAAAAAATAAACAAACAAATAAAAAAACAAACAAACAAAAAACATTGTACAGCCAGTAATTTATTTTGAGTTGTGAGGCTTTTTAGTTTACAAGCAGCTCTGTAACAAGAGTTACTCTTAGAACAGTCATTACAAATAGTCTTCTACAGCCAACAGCCATTGCTTTTGGCCATAGCACTCTTAGGAATCCCGATCGTGTGCGCTTAGTTAGTACTTGGAATGGAGACTGCCAGGGAACACTAGGCGCTGTAAGCTTTTAAGCTTAAGGCTCCGATTGTGAAGATTGTGGCTACAGTCATTTAAACACAAGAGGAGATCAAAACTTTAAAAAAATAAACAAATAAACAATAAATGAATAAAAAATAAACAAACAAATAAAAAAACAAACAAACAAAAAACATTGTACAGCCAGTTATTTATTTTGAGTTGTGAGGCTTTTTAGTTTACAAGCAGCTCTGTAACAAGAGTTACTCTTAGAACAGTCATTACAAATAGTCTTCTACAGCCAACAGCCATTGCTTTTGGCCATAGCACTCTTAGGAATCCCGATCGTGTGCGCTTAGTTAGTACTTGGAATGGAGACTGCCAGGGAAAACTAGGCGCTGTAAGCTTTTAAGCTTAAGGCTCCGATTGTGAAGATTGTGGCTACAGTCATTTAAACACAAGAGGAGATCAAAACTTTAAAAAAATAAACAAATAAACAATAAATGAATAAAAAATAAACAAACAAATAAAAAAACAAACAAACAAAAAACATTGTACAGCCAGTAATTTATTTTGAGTTGTGAGGCTTTTTAGTTTACAAGCAGCTCTGTAACAAGAGTTACTCTTAGAACAGTCATTACAAATAGTCTTCTACAGCCAACAGCCATTGCTTTTGGCCATAGCACTCTTAGGAATCCCGATCGTGTGCGCTTAGTTAGTACTTGGAATGGAGACTGCCAGGGAACACTAGGCGCTGTAAACTTTTAAGCTTAAGGCTCCGATTGTGAAGATTGTGGCTACAGTCATTTAAACACAAGAGGAGATCAAAACTTTAAAAAAAATAAACAAATAAACAATAAATGAATAAAAAATAAACAAACAAATAAAAAACAAACAAACAAAAAACATTGTACAGCCAGTTATTTATTTTGAGTTGTGAGGCTTTTTAGTTTACAAGCAGCTCTGTAACAAGAGTTACTCTTAGAACAGTCATTACAAATAGTCTTCTACAGCCAACAGCCATTGCTTTTGGCCATAGCACTCTTAGGAATCCCGATCGTGTGCGCTTAGTTAGTACTTGGAATGGAGACTGCCAGGGAAAACTAGGCGCTGTAAACTTTTAAGCTTAAGGCTCCGATTGTGAAGATTGTGGCTACAGTCATTTAAACACAAGAGGAGATCAAAACTTTAAAAAAATAAACAAATAAACAATAAATGAATAAAAAATAAACAAACAAATAAAAAACAAACAAACAAAAAATATTGTACAGCCAGTTATTTATTTTGAGTTGTGAGGCTTTTTAGTTTACAAGCAGCTCTGTAACAAGAGTTACTCTTAGAACAGTCATTACAAATAGTCTTCTACAGCCAACAGCCATTGCTTTTGGCCATAGCACTCTTAGGAATCCCGATCTTGTGCGCTTAGTTAGTACTTGGAATGGAGACTGCCAGGGAACACTAGGCGCTGTAAGCTTTTAAGCTTAAGGCTCCGATTGTGAAGATTGTAGCTACAGTCATTTAAACACAAGAGGAGATCAAAACTTTTTAAAAAATAAACAAATAAACAATAAATGAATAAAAAATAAACAAACAAATAAAAAAACAAACAAACAAAAACACTGTACAGCCAGTCATTTATTTTGAGTTGTGAGGCTTTTTAGTTTACAAGCAGCTCTGTAACAAGAGTTACTCTTAGAACAGTCATTACAAATAGTCTTCTACAGCCAACAGCCATTGCTTTTGGCCATAGCACTCTTAGGAATCCCGATCGTGTGCGCTTAGTTAGTACTTGGAATGGAGACTGCCAGGGAACACTAGGCGCTGTAAGCTTTTAAGCTTAAGGCTCCGATTGTGAAGATTGTGGCTACAGTCATTTAAACACAAGAGGAGATCAAAACTTTTTAAAAAATAAACAAATAAACAATAAATGAATAAAAAATAAACAAACAAATAAAAAAACAAACAAAAAACACTGTACAGCCAGTCATTTATTTTGAGTTGTGAGGCTTTTTAGTTTACAAGCAGCTCTGTAACAAGAGTTAGTCTTAGAACAGTCATTACAAATAGTCTTCTACAGCCAACAGCCATTGCTTTTGGCCATAGCACTCTTAGGAATCCCGATCGTGTGCGCTTAGTTAGTACTTGGAATGGAGACTGCCAGGGAAAACTAGGCGCTGTAAACTTTTAAGCTTAAGGCTCCGATTGTGAAGATTGTGGCTACAGTCATTTAAACACAAGAGGAGATCAAAACTTTAAAAAAATAAACAAATAAACAATAAATGAATAAAAAATAAACAAACAAATAAAAAACAAACAAACAAAAAATATTGTACAGCCAGTTATTTATTTTGAGTTGTGAGGCTTTTTAGTTTACAAGCAGCTCTGTAACAAGAGTTACTCTTAGAACAGTCATTACAAATAGTCTTCTACAGCCAACAGCCATTGCTTTTGGCCATAGCACTCTTAGGAATCCCGATCTTGTGCGCTTAGTTAGTACTTGGAATGGAGACTGCCAGGGAACACTAGGCGCTGTAAGCTTTTAAGCTTAAGGCTCCGATTGTGAAGATTGTAGCTACAGTCATTTAAACACAAGAGGAGATCAAAACTTTTTAAAAAATAAACAAATAAACAATAAATGAATAAAAAATAAACAAACAAATAAAAAAACAAACAAACAAAAAACATTGTACAGCCAGTAATTTATTTTGAGTTGTGAGGCTTTTTAGTTTACAAGCAGCTCTGTAACAAGAGTTACTCTTAGAACAGTCATTACAAATAGTCTTCTACAGCCAACAGCCATTGCTTTTGGCCATAGCACTCTTAGGAATCCCGATCGTGTGCGCTTAGTTAGTACTTGGAATGGAGACTGCCAGGGAACACTAGGCGCTGTAAGCTTTTAAGCTTAAGGCTCCGATTGTGAAGGTTGTGGCTACAGTCATTTAAACACAAGAGGAGATCAAAACTTTAAAAAAATAAACAAATAAACAATAAATGAATAAAAAATAAACAAACAAATAAAAAAACAAACAAACAAAAAACATTGTACAGCCAGTAATTTATTTTGAGTTGTGAGGCTTTTTAGTTTACAAGCAGCTCTGTAACAAGAGTTACTCTTAGAACAGTCATTACAAATAGTCTTCTACAGCCAACAGCCATTGCTTTTGGCCATAGCACTCTTAGGAATCCCGATCGTGTGCGCTTAGTTAGTACTTGGAATGGAGACTGCCAGGGAACACTAGGCGCTGTAAACTTTTAAGCTTAAGGCTCCGATTGTGAAGATTGTGGCTACAGTCATTTAAACACAAGAGGAGATCAAAACTTTAAAAAAATAAACAAATAAACAATAAATGAATAAAAAATAAACAAACAAATAAAAAAACAAACAAACAAAAAACACTGTACAGCCAGTCTTTTCTTTTGAGTTGTGAGGCTTTTTAGTTTACAAGCAGCTCTGTAACAAGAGTTACTCTTAGAACAGTCATTACAAATAGTCTTCTACAGCCAACAGCCATTGCTTTTGGCCATAGCACTCTTAGGAATCCCGATCGTGTGCGCTTAGTTAGTACTTGGAATGGAGACTGCCAGGGAACACTAGGCGCTGTAAGCTTTTAAGCTTAAGGCTCCGATTGTGAAGATTGTGGCTACAGTCATTTAAACACAAGAGGAGATCAAAACTTTAAAAAAATAAACAAATAAACAATAAATGAATAAAAAATAAACAAACAAATAAAAAAACAAACAAACAAAAAACACTGTACAGCCAGTCTTTTCTTTTGAGTTGTGAGGCTTTTTAGTTTACAAGCAGCTCTGTAACAAGAGTTACTCTTAGAACAGTCATTACAAATAGTCTTCTACAGCCAACAGCCATTGCTTTTGGCCATAGCACTCTTAGGAATCCCGATCGTGTGCGCTTAGTTAGTACTTGGAATGGAGACTGCCAGGGAAAACTAGGCGCTGTAAGCTTTTAAGCTTAAGGCTCCGATTGTGAAGATTGTGGCTACAGTCATTTAAACACAAGAGGAGATCAAAACTTTAAAAAAATAAACAAATAAACAATAAATGAATAAAAAATAAACAAACAAATAAAAAAACAAACAAACAAAAAACATTGTACAGCCAGTAATTTATTTTGAGTTGTGAGGCTTTTTAGTTTACAAGCAGCTCTGTAACAAGAGTTACTCTTAGAACAGTCATTACAAATAGTCTTCTACAGCCAACAGCCATTGCTTTTGGCCATAGCACTCTTAGGAATCCCGATCGTGTGCGCTTAGTTAGTACTTGGAATGGAGACTGCCAGGGAACACTAGGCGCTGTAAGCTTTTAAGCTTAAGGCTCCGATTGTGAAGATTGTGGCTACAGTCATTTAAACACAAGAGGAGATCAAAACTTTAAAAAAATAAACAAATAAACAATAAATGAATAAAAAATAAACAAACAAATAAAAAAACAAACAAACAAAAAACATTGTACAGCCAGTTATTTATTTTGAGTTGTGAGGCTTTTTAGTTTACAAGCAGCTCTGTAACAAGAGTTACTCTTAGAACAGTCATTACAAATAGTCTTCTACAGCCAACAGCCATTGCTTTTGGCCATAGCACTCTTAGGAATCCCGATCGTGTGCGCTTAGTTAGTACTTGGAATGGAGACTGCCAGGGAAAACTAGGCGCTGTAAGCTTTTAAGCTTAAGGCTCCGATTGTGAAGATTGTGGCTACAGTCATTTAAACACAAGAGGAGATCAAAACTTTAAAAAAATAAACAAATAAACAATAAATGAATAAAAAATAAACAAACAAATAAAAAAACAAACAAACAAAAAACATTGTACAGCCAGTAATTTATTTTGAGTTGTGAGGCTTTTTAGTTTACAAGCAGCTCTGTAACAAGAGTTACTCTTAGAACAGTCATTACAAATAGTCTTCTACAGCCAACAGCCATTGCTTTTGGCCATAGCACTCTTAGGAATCCCGATCGTGTGCGCTTAGTTAGTACTTGGAATGGAGACTGCCAGGGAACACTAGGCGCTGTAAACTTTTAAGCTTAAGGCTCCGATTGTGAAGATTGTGGCTACAGTCATTTAAACACAAGAGGAGATCAAAACTTTAAAAAAAATAAACAAATAAACAATAAATGAATAAAAAATAAACAAACAAATAAAAAACAAACAAACAAAAAACATTGTACAGCCAGTTATTTATTTTGAGTTGTGAGGCTTTTTAGTTTACAAGCAGCTCTGTAACAAGAGTTACTCTTAGAACAGTCATTACAAATAGTCTTCTACAGCCAACAGCCATTGCTTTTGGCCATAGCACTCTTAGGAATCCCGATCGTGTGCGCTTAGTTAGTACTTGGAATGGAGACTGCCAGGGAAAACTAGGCGCTGTAAACTTTTAAGCTTAAGGCTCCGATTGTGAAGATTGTGGCTACAGTCATTTAAACACAAGAGGAGATCAAAACTTTAAAAAAATAAACAAATAAACAATAAATGAATAAAAAATAAACAAACAAATAAAAAACAAACAAACAAAAAATATTGTACAGCCAGTTATTTATTTTGAGTTGTGAGGCTTTTTAGTTTACAAGCAGCTCTGTAACAAGAGTTACTCTTAGAACAGTCATTACAAATAGTCTTCTACAGCCAACAGCCATTGCTTTTGGCCATAGCACTCTTAGGAATCCCGATCTTGTGCGCTTAGTTAGTACTTGGAATGGAGACTGCCAGGGAACACTAGGCGCTGTAAGCTTTTAAGCTTAAGGCTCCGATTGTGAAGATTGTAGCTACAGTCATTTAAACACAAGAGGAGATCAAAACTTTTTAAAAAATAAACAAATAAACAATAAATGAATAAAAAATAAACAAACAAATAAAAAAACAAACAAACAAAAACACTGTACAGCCAGTCATTTATTTTGAGTTGTGAGGCTTTTTAGTTTACAAGCAGCTCTGTAACAAGAGTTACTCTTAGAACAGTCATTACAAATAGTCTTCTACAGCCAACAGCCATTGCTTTTGGCCATAGCACTCTTAGGAATCCCGATCGTGTGCGCTTAGTTAGTACTTGGAATGGAGACTGCCAGGGAACACTAGGCGCTGTAAGCTTTTAAGCTTAAGGCTCCGATTGTGAAGATTGTGGCTACAGTCATTTAAACACAAGAGGAGATCAAAACTTTTTAAAAAATAAACAAATAAACAATAAATGAATAAAAAATAAACAAACAAATAAAAAAACAAACAAAAAACACTGTACAGCCAGTCATTTATTTTGAGTTGTGAGGCTTTTTAGTTTACAAGCAGCTCTGTAACAAGAGTTAGTCTTAGAACAGTCATTACAAATAGTCTTCTACAGCCAACAGCCATTGCTTTTGGCCATAGCACTCTTAGGAATCCCGATCGTGTGCGCTTAGTTAGTACTTGGAATGGAGACTGCCAGGGAACACTAGGCGCTGTAAGCTTTTAAGCTTAAGGCTCCGATTGTGAAGATTGTGGCTACAGTCATTTAAACACAAGAGGAGATCAAAACTTTTTAAAAAATAAACAAATAAACAATAAATGAATAAAAAATAAACAAACAAATAAAAAAACAAACAAACAAAAAACACTGTACAGCCAGTCATTTATTTTGAGTTGTGAGGCTTTTTAGTTTACAAGCAGCTCTGTAACAAGAGTTACTCTTAGAACAGTCATTACAAATAGTCTTCTACAGCCAACAGCCATTGCTTTTGGCCATAGCACTCTTAGGAATCCCGATCTTGTGCGCTTAGTTAATACTTGGAATGGAGACTGCCAGGGAACACTAGGCGCTGTAAGCTTTTAAGCTTAAGGCTCTGATTGTGAAGATTGTAGCTACAGTCATTTAAACACAAGAGGAGATCAAAACTTTAAAAAAATTAACAAATAAACAATAAACGAATAAAAAATAAACAAACAAATAAAAAAACAAACAAACAAAAAACACTGTACAGCCAGTCATTTATTTTGAGTTGTGAGGCTTTTTAGTTTACAAGCAGCTCTGTAACAAGAGTTACTCTTAGAACAGTCATTACAAATAGTCTTCTACAGCCAACAGCCATTGCTTTTGGCCATAGCACTCTTAGGAATCCCGATCGTGTGCGCTTAGTTAGTACTTGGAATGGAGACTGCCAGGGAAAACTAGGCGCTGTAAGCTTTTAAGCTTAAGGCTCCGATTGTGAAGATTGTGGCTACAGTCATTTAAACACAAGAGGAGATCAAAACTTAAAAAAAATAAACAAATAAACAATAAATGAATAAAAAATAAACAAACAAATAAAAAAACAAACAAACAAAAAACATTGTACAGCCAGTAATTTATTTTGAGTTGTGAGGCTTTTTAGTTTACAAGCAGCTCTGTAACAAGAGTTACTCTTAGAACAGTCATTACAAATAGTCTTCTACAGCCAACAGCCATTGCTTTTGGCCATAGCACTCTTAGGAATCCCGATCGTGTGCGCTTAGTTAGTACTTGGAATGGAGACTGCCAGGGAACACTAGGCGCTGTAAGCTTTTAAGCTTAAGGCTCCGATTGTGAAGATTGTGGCTACAGTCATTTAAACACAAGAGGAGATCAAAACTTTAAAAAAATAAACAAATAAACAATAAATGAATAAAAAATAAACAAACAAATAAAAAAACAAACAAACAAAAAACATTGTACAGCCAGTTATTTATTTTGAGTTGTGAGGCTTTTTAGTTTACAAGCAGCTCTGTAACAAGAGTTACTCTTAGAACAGTCATTACAAATAGTCTTCTACAGCCAACAGCCATTGCTTTTGGCCATAGCACTCTTAGGAATCCCGATCGTGTGCGCTTAGTTAGTACTTGGAATGGAGACTGCCAGGGAAAACTAGGCGCTGTAAGCTTTTAAGCTTAAGGCTCCGATTGTGAAGATTGTGGCTACAGTCATTTAAACACAAGAGGAGATCAAAACTTTAAAAAAATAAACAAATAAACAATAAATGAATAAAAAATAAACAAACAAATAAAAAAACAAACAAACAAAAAACATTGTACAGCCAGTAATTTATTTTGAGTTGTGAGGCTTTTTAGTTTACAAGCAGCTCTGTAACAAGAGTTACTCTTAGAACAGTCATTACAAATAGTCTTCTACAGCCAACAGCCATTGCTTTTGGCCATAGCACTCTTAGGAATCCCGATCGTGTGCGCTTAGTTAGTACTTGGAATGGAGACTGCCAGGGAACACTAGGCGCTGTAAACTTTTAAGCTTAAGGCTCCGATTGTGAAGATTGTGGCTACAGTCATTTAAACACAAGAGGAGATCAAAACTTTAAAAAAAATAAACAAATAAACAATAAATGAATAAAAAATAAACAAACAAATAAAAAACAAACAAACAAAAAACATTGTACAGCCAGTTATTTATTTTGAGTTGTGAGGCTTTTTAGTTTACAAGCAGCTCTGTAACAAGAGTTACTCTTAGAACAGTCATTACAAATAGTCTTCTACAGCCAACAGCCATTGCTTTTGGCCATAGCACTCTTAGGAATCCCGATCGTGTGCGCTTAGTTAGTACTTGGAATGGAGACTGCCAGGGAAAACTAGGCGCTGTAAACTTTTAAGCTTAAGGCTCCGATTGTGAAGATTGTGGCTACAGTCATTTAAACACAAGAGGAGATCAAAACTTTAAAAAAATAAACAAATAAACAATAAATGAATAAAAAATAAACAAACAAATAAAAAACAAACAAACAAAAAATATTGTACAGCCAGTTATTTATTTTGAGTTGTGAGGCTTTTTAGTTTACAAGCAGCTCTGTAACAAGAGTTACTCTTAGAACAGTCATTACAAATAGTCTTCTACAGCCAACAGCCATTGCTTTTGGCCATAGCACTCTTAGGAATCCCGATCTTGTGCGCTTAGTTAGTACTTGGAATGGAGACTGCCAGGGAACACTAGGCGCTGTAAGCTTTTAAGCTTAAGGCTCCGATTGTGAAGATTGTAGCTACAGTCATTTAAACACAAGAGGAGATCAAAACTTTTTAAAAAATAAACAAATAAACAATAAATGAATAAAAAATAAACAAACAAATAAAAAAACAAACAAACAAAAACACTGTACAGCCAGTCATTTATTTTGAGTTGTGAGGCTTTTTAGTTTACAAGCAGCTCTGTAACAAGAGTTACTCTTAGAACAGTCATTACAAATAGTCTTCTACAGCCAACAGCCATTGCTTTTGGCCATAGCACTCTTAGGAATCCCGATCGTGTGCGCTTAGTTAGTACTTGGAATGGAGACTGCCAGGGAACACTAGGCGCTGTAAGCTTTTAAGCTTAAGGCTCCGATTGTGAAGATTGTGGCTACAGTCATTTAAACACAAGAGGAGATCAAAACTTTTTAAAAAATAAACAAATAAACAATAAATGAATAAAAAATAAACAAACAAATAAAAAAACAAACAAAAAACACTGTACAGCCAGTCATTTATTTTGAGTTGTGAGGCTTTTTAGTTTACAAGCAGCTCTGTAACAAGAGTTAGTCTTAGAACAGTCATTACAAATAGTCTTCTACAGCCAACAGCCATTGCTTTTGGCCATAGCACTCTTAGGAATCCCGATCGTGTGCGCTTAGTTAGTACTTGGAATGGAGACTGCCAGGGAACACTAGGCGCTGTAAGCTTTTAAGCTTAAGGCTCCGATTGTGAAGATTGTGGCTACAGTCATTTAAACACAAGAGGAGATCAAAACTTTTTAAAAAATAAACAAATAAACAATAAATGAATAAAAAATAAACAAACAAATAAAAAAACAAACAAACAAAAAACACTGTACAGCCAGTCATTTATTTTGAGTTGTGAGGCTTTTTAGTTTACAAGCAGCTCTGTAACAAGAGTTACTCTTAGAACAGTCATTACAAATAGTCTTCTACAGCCAACAGCCATTGCTTTTGGCCATAGCACTCTTAGGAATCCCGATCTTGTGCGCTTAGTTAATACTTGGAATGGAGACTGCCAGGGAACACTAGGCGCTGTAAGCTTTTAAGCTTAAGGCTCCGATTGTGAAGATTGTAGCTACAGTCATTTAAACACAAGAGGAGATCAAAACTTTAAAAAAATTAACAAATAAACAATAAACGAATAAAAAATAAACAAACAAATAAAAAAACAAACAAACAAAAAACACTGTACAGCCAGTCATTTATTTTGAGTTGTGAGGCTTTTTAGTTTACAAGCAGCTCTGTAACAAGAGTTACTCTTAGAACAGTCATTACAAATAGTCTTCTACAGCCAACAGCCATTGCTTTTGGCCATAGCACTCTTAGGAATCCCGATCGTGTGCGCTTAGTTAGTACTTGGAATGGAGACTGCCAGGGAACACTAGGCGCTGTAAGCTTTTAAGCTTAAGGCTCCGATTGTGAAGATTGTGGCTACAGTCATTTAAACACAAGAAGAGATCAAAACTTTTTAAAAAATAAACAAATAAACAATAAATGAATAAAAAATAAACAAACAAATAAAAAAACAAACAAACAAAAAACACTGTACAGCCAGTCATTTATTTTGAGTTGTGAGGCTTTTTAGTTTACAAGCAGCTCTGTAACAAGAGTTAGTCTTAGAACAGTCATTACAAATAGTCTTCTACAGCCAACAGCCATTGCTTTTGGCCATAGCACTCTTAGGAATCCCGATCTTGTGCGCTTAGTTAGTACTTGGAATGGAGACTGCCAGGGAACACTAGGCGCTGTAAGCTTTTAAGCTTAAGGCTCCGATTGTGAAGATTGTGGCTACAGTCATTTAAACACAAGAGGAGATCAAAACTTTAAAAAAATAAACAAATAAACAATAAATGAATAAAAAATAAACAAACAAATAAAAAAACAAACAAACAAAAAACATTGTACAGCCAGTTATTTATTTTGAGTTGTGAGGCTTTTTAGTTTACAAGCAGCTCTGTAACAAGAGTTACTCTTAGAACAGTCATTACAAATAGTCTTCTACAGCCAACAGCCATTGCTTTTGGCCATAGCACTCTTAGGAATCCCGATCGTGTGCGCTTAGTTAGTACTTGGAATGGAGACTGCCAGGGAACACTAGGCGCTGTAAGCTTTTAAGCTTAAGGCTCCGATTGTGAAGGTTGTGGCTACAGTCATTTAAACACAAGAGGAGATCAAAACTTTAAAAAAATAAACAAATAAACAATAAATGAATAAAAAATAAACAAACAAATAAAAAAACAAACAAACAAAAAACATTGTACAGCCAGTTATTTATTTTGAGTTGTGAGGCTTTTTAGTTTACAAGCAGCTCTGTAACAAGAGTTACTCTTAGAACAGTCATTACAAATAGTCTTCTACAGCCAACAGCCATTGCTTTTGGCCATAGCACTCTTAGGAATCCCGATCGTGTGCGCTTAGTTAGTACTTGGAATGGAGACTGCCAGGGAACACTAGGCGCTGTAAGCTTTTAAGCTTAAGGCTCCGATTGTGAAGATTGTGGCTACAGTCATTTAAACACAAGAGGAGATCAAAACTTTAAAAAAATAAACAAATAAACAATAAATGAATAAAAAATAAACAAACAAATAAAAAAACAAACAAACAAAAAACATTGTACAGCCAGTTATTTATTTTGAGTTGTGAGGCTTTTTAGTTTACAAGCAGCTCTGTAACAAGAGTTACTCTTAGAACAGTCATTACAAATAGTCTTCTACAGCCAACAGCCATTGCTTTTGGCCATAGCACTCTTAGGAATCCCGATCGTGTGCGCTTAGTTAGTACTTGGAATGGAGACTGCCAGGGAACACTAGGCGCTGTAAGCTTTTAAGCTTAAGGCTCCGATTGTGAAGGTTGTGGCTACAGTCATTTAAACACAAGAGGAGATCAAAACTTTAAAAAAATAAACAAATAAACAATAAATGAATAAAAAATAAACAAACAAATAAAAAAACAAACAAACAAAAAACATTGTACAGCCAGTCATTTATTTTGAGTTGTGAGGCTTTTTAGTTTACAAGCAGCTCTGTAACAAGAGTTACTCTTAGAACAGTCATTACAAATAGTCTTCTACAGCCAACAGCCATTGCTTTTGGCCATAGCACTCTTAGGAATCCCGATCTTGTGCGCTTAGTTAATACTTGGAATGGAGACTGCCAGGGAACACTAGGCGCTGTAAGCTTTTAAGCTTAAGGCTCCGATTGTGAAGATTGTAGCTACAGTCATTTAAACACAAGAGGAGATCAAAACTTTTTAAAAAATAAACAAATAAACAATAAGTGAATAAAAAATAAACAAACAAATAAAAAAACAAACAAACAAAAAACACTGTACAGCCAGTCATTTATTTTGAGTTGTGAGGCTTTTTAGTTTACAAGCAGCTCTGTAACAAGAGTTACTCTTAGAACAGTCATTACAAATAGTCTTCTACAGCCAACAGCCATTGCTTTTGGCCATAGCACTCTTAGGAATCCCGATCGTGTGCGCTTAGTTAGTACTTGGAATGGAGACTGCCAGGGAACACTAGGCGCTGTAAGCTTTTAAGCTTAAGGCTCCGATTGTGAAGATTGTGGCTACAGTCATTTAAACACAAGAGGAGATCAAAACTTTAAAAAAATAAACAAATAAACAATAAATGAATAAAAAATAAACAAACAAATAAAAAAACAAACAAACAAAAAACATTGTACAGCCAGTTATTTATTTTGAGTTGTGAGGCTTTTTAGTTTACAAGCAGCTCTGTAACAAGAGTTACTCTTAGAACAGTCATTACAAATAGTCTTCTACAGCCAACAGCCATTGCTTTTGGCCATAGCACTCTTAGGAATCCCGATCGTGTGCGCTTAGTTAGTACTTGGAATGGAGACTGCCAGGGAACACTAGGCGCTGTAAGCTTTTAAGCTTAAGGCTCCGATTGTGAAGATTGTGGCTACAGTCATTTAAACACAAGAGGAGATCAAAACTTTAAAAAAATAAACAAATAAACAATAAATGAATAAAAAATAAACAAACAAATAAAAAAACAAACAAACAAAAAACATTGTACAGCCAGTTATTTATTTTGAGTTGTGAGGCTTTTTAGTTTACAAGCAGCTCTGTAACAAGAGTTACTCTTAGAACAGTCATTACAAATAGTCTTCTACAGCCAACAGCCATTGCTTTTGGCCATAGCACTCTTAGGAATCCCGATCGTGTGCGCTTAGTTAGTACTTGGAATGGAGACTGCCAGGGAACACTAGGCGCTGTAAGCTTTTAAGCTTAAGGCTCCGATTGTGAAGATTGTGGCTACAGTCATTTAAACACAAGAGGAGATCAAAACTTTAAAAAAATAAACAAATAAACAATAAATGAATAAAAAATAAACAAACAAATAAAAAAACAAACAAACAAAAAACACTGTACAGCCAGTCATTTATTTTGAGTTGTGAGGCTTTTTAGTTTACAAGCAGCTCTGTAACAAGAGTTACTCTTAGAACAGTCATTACAAATAGTCTTCTACAGCCAACAGCCATTGCTTTTGGCCATAGCACTCTTAGGAATCCCGATCGTGTGCGCTTAGTTAGTACTTGGAATGGAGACTGCCAGGGAACACTAGGCGCTGTAAGCTTTTAAGCTTAAGGCTCCGATTGTGAAGATTGTAGCTACAGTCATTTAAACACAAGAGGAGATCAAAACTTTAAAAAAATAAACAAATAAACAATAAATGAATAAAAAATAAACAAACAAATAAAAAAACAAACAAACAAAAAACACTGTACAGCCAGTCATTTATTTTGAGTTGTGAGGCTTTTTAGTTTACAAGCAGCTCTGTAACAAGAGTTACTCTTAGAACAGTCATTACAAATAGTCTTCTACAGCCAACAGCCATTGCTTTTGGCCATAGCACTCTTAGGAATCCCGATCGTGTGCGCTTAGTTAGTACTTGGAATGGAGACTGCCAGGGAACACTAGGCGCTGTAAGCTTTTAAGCTTAAGGCTCCGATTGTGAAGATTGTGGCTACAGTCATTTAAACACAAGAGGAGATCAAAACTTTTTAAAAAATAAACAAATAAACAATAAATGAATAAAAAATAAACAAACAAATAAAAAAAACAAACAAACAAAAAACATTGTACAGCCAGTTATTTATTTTGAGTTGTGAGGCTTTTTAGTTTACAAGCAGCTCTGTAACAAGAGTTACTCTTAGAACAGTCATTACAAATAGTCTTCTACAGCCAACAGCCATTGCTTTTGGCCATAGCACTCTTAGGAATCCCGATCTTGTGCGCTTAGTTAATACTTGGAATGGAGACTGCCAGGGAACACTAGGCGCTGTAAGCTTTTAAGCTTAAGGCTCCGATTGTGAAGATTGTAGCTACAGTCATTTAAACACAAGAGGAGATCAAAACTTTAAAAAAATAAACAAATAAACAATAAATGAATAAAAAATAAACAAACAAATAAAAAAACAAACAAACAAAAAACACTGTACAGCCAGTCATTTATTTTGAGTTGTGAGGCTTTTTAGTTTACAAGCAGCTCTGTAACAAGAGTTACTCTTAGAACAGTCATTACAAATAGTCTTCTACAGCCAACAGCCATTGCTTTTGGCCATAGCACTCTTAGGAATCCCGATCGTGTGCGCTTAGTTAGTACTTGGAATGGAGACTGCCAGGGAACACTAGGCGCTGTAAGCTTTTAAGCTTAAGGCTCCGATTGTGAAGATTGTGGCTACAGTCATTTAAACACAAGAGGAGATCAAAACTTTAAAAAAAATAAACAAATAAACAATAAATGAATAAAAAATAAACAAACAAATAAAAAAGCAAACAAACAAAAAACACTGTACAGCCAGTCATTTATTTTGCGTTGTGAGGCTTTTTAGTTTACAAGCAGCTCTGTAACAAGAGTTACTCTTAGAACAGTCATTACAAATAGTCTTCTACAGCCAACAGCCATTGCTTTTGGCCATAGCACTCTTAGGAATCCCGATCGTGTGCGCTTAGTTAGTACTTGGAATGGAGACTGCCAGGGAACACTAGGCGCTGTAAGCTTTTAAGCTTAAGGCTCCGATTGTGAAGATTGTGGCTACAGTCATTTAAACACAAGAGGAGATCAAAACTTTTTAAAAAATAAACAAATAAACAATAAATGAATAAAAAATAAACAAACAAATAAAACAAACAAACAAACAAAAAACATTGTACAGCCAGTTATTTATTTTGAGTTGTGAGGCTTTTTAGTTTACAAGCAGCTCTGTAACAAGAGTTACTCTTAGAACAGTCATTACAAATAGTCTTCTACAGCCAACAGCCATTGCTTTTGGCCATAGCACTCTTAGGAATCCCGATCTTGTGCGCTTAGTTAATACTTGGAATGGAGACTGCCAGGGAACACTAGGCGCTGTAAGCTTTTAAGCTTAAGGCTCCGATTGTGAAGATTGTAGCTACAGTCATTTAAACACAAGAGGAGATCAAAACTTTTTAAAAAATAAACAAATAAACAATAAATGAATAAAAAATAAACAAACAAATAAAAAAACAAACAAACAAAAAACACTGTACAGCCAGTCATTTATTTTGAGTTGTGAGGCTTTTTAGTTTACAAGCAGCTCTGTAACAAGAGTTACTCTTAGAACAGTCATTACAAATAGTCTTCTACAGCCAACAGCCATTGCTTTTGGCCATAGCACTCTTAGGAATCCCGATCGTGTGCGCTTAGTTAGTACTTGGAATGGAGACTGCCAGGGAACACTAGGCGCTGTAAGCTTTTAAGCTTAAGGCTCCGATTGTGAAGATTGTGGCTACAGTCATTTAAACACAAGAGGAGATCAAAACTTTAAAAAAATAAACAAATAAACAATAAATGAATAAAAAATAAACAAACAAATAAAAAAACAAACAAACAAAAAATATTGTACAGCCAGTTATTTATTTTGAGTTGTGAGGCTTTTTAGTTTACAAGCAGCTCTGTAACAAGAGTTACTCTTAGAACAGTCATTACAAATAGTCTTCTACAGCCAACAGCCATTGCTTTTGGCCATAGCACTCTTAGGAATCCCGATCTTGTGCGCTTAGTTAATACTTGGAATGGAGACTGCCAGGGAACACTAGGCGCTGTAAGCTTTTAAGCTTAAGGCTCCGATTGTGAAGATTGTAGCTACAGTCATTTAAACACAAGAGGAGATCAAAACTTTTTAAAAAATAAACAAATAAACAATAAATGAATAAAAAATAAACAAACAAATAAAAAAACAAACAAACAAAAACACTGTACAGCCAGTCATTTATTTTGAGTTGTGAGGCTTTTTAGTTTACAAGCAGCTCTGTAACAAGAGTTACTCTTAGAACAGTCATTACAAATAGTCTTCTACAGCCAACAGCCATTGCTTTTGGCCATAGCACTCTTAGGAATCCCGATCTTGTGCGCTTAGTTAATACTTGGAATGGAGACTGCCAGGGAACACTAGGCGCTGTAAGCTTTTAAGCTTAAGGCTCCGATTGTGAAGATTGTAGCTACAGTCATTTAAACACAAGAGGAGATCAAAACTTTTTAAAAAATAAACAAATAAACAATAAATGAATAAAAAATAAACAAACAAATAAAAAAACAAACAAACAAAAACACTGTACAGCCAGTCATTTATTTTGAGTTGTGAGGCTTTTTAGTTTACAAGCAGCTCTGTAACAAGAGTTACTCTTAGAACAGTCATTACAAATAGTCTTCTACAGCCAACAGCCATTGCTTTTGGCCATAGCACTCTTAGGAATCCCGATCGTGTGCGCTTAGTTAGTACTTGGAATGGAGACTGCCAGGGAACACTAGGCGCTGTAAGCTTTTAAGCTTAAGGCTCCGATTGTGAAGATTGTAGCTACAGTCATTTAAACACAAGTGGAGATCAAAACTTTTTAAAAAATAAACAAATAAACAATAAATGAATAAAAAATAAACAAACAAATAAAAAAACAAACAAACAAAAAACACTGTATAGCCAGTCATTTATTTTGAGTTGTGAGGCTTTTTAGTTTACAAGCAGCTCTGTAACAAGAGTTACTCTTAGAACAGTCATTACAAATAGTCTTCTACAGCCAACAGCCATTGCTTTTGGCCATAGCACTCTTAGGAATCCCGATCTTGTGCGCTTAGTTAATACTTGGAATGGAGACTGCCAGGGAACACTAGGCGCTGTAAGCTTTTAAGCTTAAGGCTCCGATTGTGAAGATTGTAGCTACAGTCATTTAAACACAAGAGGAGATCAAAACTTTTTAAAAAATAAACAAATAAACAATAAATGAATAAAAAATAAACAAACAAATAAAAAAACAAACAAACAAAAAACACTGTACAGCCAGTCATTTATTTTGAGTTGTGAGGCTTTTTAGTTTACAAGCAGCTCTGTAACAAGAGTTACTCTTAGAACAGTCATTACAAATAGTCTTCTACAGCCAACAGCCATTGCTTTTGGCCATAGCACTCTTAGGAATCCCGATCGTGTGCGCTTAGTTAGTACTTGGAATGGAGACTGCCAGGGAACACTAGGCGCTGTAAGCTTTTAAGCTTAAGGCTCCGATTGTGAAGATTGTGGCTACAGTCATTTAAACACAAGAGGAGATCAAAACTTTAAAAAAATAAACAAATAAACAATAAATGAATAAAAAATAAACAAACAAATAAAAAAACAAACAAACAAAAAATATTGTACAGCCAGTTATTTATTTTGAGTTGTGAGGCTTTTTAGTTTACAAGCAGCTCTGTAACAAGAGTTACTCTTAGAACAGTCATTACAAATAGTCTTCTACAGCCAACAGCCATTGCTTTTGGCCATAGCACTCTTAGGAATCCCGATCTTGTGCGCTTAGTTAATACTTGGAATGGAGACTGCCAGGGAACACTAGGCGCTGTAAGCTTTTAAGCTTAAGGCTCCGATTGTGAAGATTGTAGCTACAGTCATTTAAACACAAGAGGAGATCAAAACTTTTTAAAAAATAAACAAATAAACAATAAATGAATAAAAAATAAACAAACAAATAAAAAAACAAACAAACAAAAACACTGTACAGCCAGTCATTTATTTTGAGTTGTGAGGCTTTTTAGTTTACAAGCAGCTCTGTAACAAGAGTTACTCTTAGAACAGTCATTACAAATAGTCTTCTACAGCCAACAGCCATTGCTTTTGGCCATAGCACTCTTAGGAATCCCGATCTTGTGCGCTTAGTTAATACTTGGAATGGAGACTGCCAGGGAACACTAGGCGCTGTAAGCTTTTAAGCTTAAGGCTCCGATTGTGAAGATTGTAGCTACAGTCATTTAAACACAAGAGGAGATCAAAACTTTTTAAAAAATAAACAAATAAACAATAAATGAATAAAAAATAAACAAACAAATAAAAAAACAAACAAACAAAAACACTGTACAGCCAGTCATTTATTTTGAGTTGTGAGGCTTTTTAGTTTACAAGCAGCTCTGTAACAAGAGTTACTCTTAGAACAGTCATTACAAATAGTCTTCTACAGCCAACAGCCATTGCTTTTGGCCATAGCACTCTTAGGAATCCCGATCGTGTGCGCTTAGTTAGTACTTGGAATGGAGACTGCCAGGGAACACTAGGCGCTGTAAGCTTTTAAGCTTAAGGCTCCGATTGTGAAGATTGTGGCTACAGTCATTTAAACACAAGAGGAGATCAAAACTTTTAAAAAATAAACAAATAAACAATACATGAATAAAAAATAAACAAACAAATAAAAAAACAAACGAAAAACACTGTACAGCCAGTCATTTATTTTGAGTTGTGAGGCTTTTTAGTTTACAAGCAGCTCTGTAACAAGAGTTAGTCTTAGAACAGTCATTACAAATAGTCTTCTACAGCCAACAGCCATTGCTTTTGGCCATAGCACTCTTAGGAATCCCGATCGTGTGCGCTTAGTTAGTACTTGGAATGGAGACTGCCAGGGAACACTAGGCGCTGTAAGCTTTTAAGCTTAAGGCTCCGATTGTGAAGATTGTGGCTACAGTCATTTAAACACAAGAGGAGATCAAAACTTTAAAAAAATAAACAAATAAACAATAAATGAATAAAAAATAAACAAACAAATAAAAAAACAAACAAACAAAAAACATTGTACAGCCAGTCATTTATTTTGAGTTGTGAGGCTTTTTAGTTTACAAGCAGCTCTGTAACAAGAGTTACTCTTAGAACAGTCATTACAAATAGTCTTCTACAGCCAACAGCCATTGCTTTTGGCCATAGCACTCTTAGGAATCCCGATCGTGTGCGCTTAGTTAGTACTTGGAATGGAGACTGCCAGGGAACACTAGGCGCTGTAAGCTTTTAAGCTTAAGGCTCCGATTGTGAAGATTGTGGCTACAGTCATTTAAACACAAGAGGAGATCAAAACTTTAAAAAAATAAACAAATAAACAATAAATGAATAAAAAATAAACAAACAAATAAAAAAACAAACAAACAAAAAACACTGTACAGCCAGTCATTTATTTTGAGTTGTGAGGCTTTTTAGTTTACAAGCAGCTCTGTAACAAGAGTTACTCTTAGAACAGTCATTACAAATAGTCTTCTACAGCCAACAGCCATTGCTTTTGGCCATAGCACTCTTAGGAATCCCGATCGTGTGCGCTTAGTTAGTACTTGGAATGGAGACTGCCAGGGAACACTAGGCGCTGTAAGCTTTTAAGCTTAAGGCTCCGATTGTGAAGATTGTGGCTACAGTCATTTAAACACAAGAGGAGATCAAAACTTTTTAAAAAATAAACAAATAAACAGTAAATGAATAAAAAATAAACAAACAAATAAAAAAAACAAACAAACAAAAAACACTGTACAGCCAGTCATTTATTTTGAGTTGTGAGGCTTTTTAGTTTACAAGCAGCTCTGTAACAAGAGTTACTCTTAGAACAGTCATTACAAATAGTCTTCTACAGCCAACAGCCATTGCTTTTGGCCATAGCACTCTTAGGAATCCCGATCGTGTGCGCTTAGTTAGTACTTGGAATGGAGACTGCCAGGGAACACTAGGCGCTGTAAGCTTTTAAGCTTAAGGCTCCGATTGTGAAGATTGTGGCTACAGTCATTTAAACACAAGAGGAGATCAAAACTTTTTAAAAAATAAACAAATAAACAGTAAATGAATAAAAAATAAACAAACAAATAAAAAAAACAAACAAACAAAAAACACTGTACAGCCAGTCATTTATTTTGAGTTGTGAGGCTTTTTAGTTTACAAGCAGCTCTGTAACAAGAGTTACTCTTAGAACAGTCATTACAAATAGTCTTCTACAGCCAACAGCCATTGCTTTTGGCCATAGCACTCTTAGGAATCCCGATCTTGTGCGCTTAGTTAATACTTGGAATGGAGACTGCCAGGGAACACTAGGCGCTGTAAGCTTTTAAGCTTAAGGCTCCAATTGTGAAGATTGTAGCTACAGTCATTTAAACACAAGAGGAGATCAAAACTTTTTAAAAAATAAACAAATAAACAATAAATGAATAAAAAATAAACAAACAAATAAAAAAACAAACAAACAAAAAACACTGTACAGCCAGTCATTTATTTTGAGTTGTGAGGCTTTTTAGTTTACAAGCAGCTCTGTAACAAGAGTTACTCTTAGAACAGTCATTACAAATAGTCTTCTACAGCCAACAGCCATTGCTTTTGGCCATAGCACTCTTAGGAATCCCGATCGTGTGCGCTTAGTTAGTACTTGGAATGGAGACTGCCAGGGAACACTAGGCGCTGTAAGCTTTTAAGCTTAAGGCTCCGATTGTGAAGATTGTGGCTACAGTCATTTAAACACAAGAGGAGATCAAAACTTTAAAAAAATAAACAAATAAACAATAAATGAATAAAAAATAAACAAACAAATAAAAAAACAAACAAACAAAAAATATTGTACAGCCAGTTATTTATTTTGAGTTGTGAGGCTTTTTAGTTTACAAGCAGCTCTGTAACAAGAGTTACTCTTAGAACAGTCATTACAAATAGTCTTCTACAGCCAACAGCCATTGCTTTTGGCCATAGCACTCTTAGGAATCCCGATCTTGTGCGCTTAGTTAATACTTGGAATGGAGACTGCCAGGGAACACTAGGCGCTGTAAGCTTTTAAGCTTAAGGCTCCGATTGTGAAGATTGTAGCTACAGTCATTTAAACACAAGAGGAGATCAAAACTTTTTAAAAAATAAACAAATAAACAATAAATGAATAAAAAATAAACAAACAAATAAAAAAACAAACAAACAAAAACACTGTACAGCCAGTCATTTATTTTGAGTTGTGAGGCTTTTTAGTTTACAAGCAGCTCTGTAACAAGAGTTACTCTTAGAACAGTCATTACAAATAGTCTTCTACAGCCAACAGCCATTGCTTTTGGCCATAGCACTCTTAGGAATCCCGATCTTGTGCGCTTAGTTAATACTTGGAATGGAGACTGCCAGGGAACACTAGGCGCTGTAAGCTTTTAAGCTTAAGGCTCCGATTGTGAAGATTGTAGCTACAGTCATTTAAACACAAGAGGAGATCAAAACTTTTTAAAAAATAAACAAATAAACAATAAATGAATAAAAAATAAACAAACAAATAAAAAAACAAACAAACAAAAACACTGTACAGCCAGTCATTTATTTTGAGTTGTGAGGCTTTTTAGTTTACAAGCAGCTCTGTAACAAGAGTTACTCTTAGAACAGTCATTACAAATAGTCTTCTACAGCCAACAGCCATTGCTTTTGGCCATAGCACTCTTAGGAATCCCGATCGTGTGCGCTTAGTTAGTACTTGGAATGGAGACTGCCAGGGAACACTAGGCGCTGTAAGCTTTTAAGCTTAAGGCTCCGATTGTGAAGATTGTGGCTACAGTCATTTAAACACAAGAGGAGATCAAAACTTTTAAAAAATAAACAAATAAACAATACATGAATAAAAAATAAACAAACAAATAAAAAAAACAAACAAACAAAAAACACTGTACAGCCAGTCATTTATTTTGAGTTGTGAGGCTTTTTAGTTTACAAGCAGCTCTGTAACAAGAGTTACTCTTAGAACAGTCATTACAAATAGTCTTCTACAGCCAACAGCCATTGCTTTTGGCCATAGCACTCTTAGGAATCCCGATCGTGTGCGCTTAGTTAGTACTTGGAATGGAGACTGCCAGGGAACACTAGGCGCTGTAAGCTTTTAAGCTTAAGGCTCCGATTGTGAAGATTGTGGCTACAGTCATTTAAACACAAGAGGAGATCAAAACTTTTTAAAAAATAAACAAATAAACAGTAAATGAATAAAAAATAAACAAACAAATAAAAAAAACAAACAAACAAAAAACACTGTACAGCCAGTCATTTATTTTGAGTTGTGAGGCTTTTTAGTTTACAAGCAGCTCTGTAACAAGAGTTACTCTTAGAACAGTCATTACAAATAGTCTTCTACAGCCAACAGCCATTGCTTTTGGCCATAGCACTCTTAGGAATCCCGATCGTGTGCGCTTAGTTAGTACTTGGAATGGAGACTGCCAGGGAACACTAGGCGCTGTAAGCTTTTAAGCTTAAGGCTCCGATTGTGAAGATTGTGGCTACAGTCATTTAAACACAAGAGGAGATCAAAACTTTTTAAAAAATAAACAAATAAACAGTAAATGAATAAAAAATAAACAAACAAATAAAAAAAACAAACAAACAAAAAACATTGTACAGCCAGTTATTTATTTTGAGTTGTGAGGCTTTTTAGTTTACAAGCAGCTCTGTAACAAGAGTTACTCTTAGAACAGTCATTACAAATAGTCTTCTACAGCCAACAGCCATTGCTTTTGGCCATAGCACTCTTAGGAATCCCGATCGTGTGCGCTTAGTTAGTACTTGGAATGGAGACTGCCAGGGAACACTAGGCGCTGTAAGCTTTTAAGCTTAAGGCTCCGATTGTGAAGATTGTGGCTACAGTCATTTAAACACAAGAGGAGATCAAAACTTTTTAAAAAATAAACAAATAAACAATAAATGAATAAAAAATAAACAAACAAATAAAAAAACAAACAAACAAAAAACATTGTACAGCCAGTTATTTATTTTGAGTTGTGAGGCTTTTTAGTTTACAAGCAGCTCTGTAACAAGAGTTACTCTTAGAACAGTCATTACAAATAGTCTTCTACAGCCAACAGCCATTGCTTTTGGCCATAGCACTCTTAGGAATCCCGATCGTGTGCGCTTAGTTAGTACTTGGAATGGAGACTGCCAGGGAACACTAGGCGCTGTAAGCTTTTAAGCTTAAGGCTCCGATTGTGAAGATTGTGGCTACAGTCATTTAAACACAAGAGGAGATCAAAACTTTAAAAAAATAAACAAATAAACAATAAATGAATAAAAAATAAACAAACAAATAAAAAAACAAACAAACAAAAAACACTGTACAGCCAGTCATTTATTTTGAGTTGTGAGGCTTTTTAGTTTACAAGCAGCTCTGTAACAAGAGTTACTCTTAGAACAGTCATTACAAATAGTCTTCTACAGCCAACAGCCATTGCTTTTGGCCATAGCACTCTTAGGAATCCCGATCGTGTGCGCTTAGTTAGTACTTGGAATGGAGACTGCCAGGGAACACTAGGCGCTGTAAGCTTTTAAGCTTAAGGCTCCGATTGTGAAGATTGTGGCTACAGTCATTTAAACACAAGAGGAGATCAAAACTTTTTAAAAAATAAACAAATAAACAGTAAATGAATAAAAAATAAACAAACAAATAAAAAAAACAAACAAACAAAAAACATTGTACAGCCAGTTATTTATTTTGAGTTGTGAGGCTTTTTAGTTTACAAGCAGCTCTGTAACAAGAGTTACTCTTAGAACAGTCATTACAAATAGTCTTCTACAGCCAACAGCCATTGCTTTTGGCCATAGCACTCTTAGGAATCCCGATCGTGTGCGCTTAGTTAGTACTTGGAATGGAGACTGCCAGGGAACACTAGGCGCTGTAAGCTTTTAAGCTTAAGGCTCCGATTGTGAAGATTGTGGCTACAGTCATTTAAACACAAGAAGAGATCAAAACTTTAAAAAAATAAACAAATAAACAATAAATGAATAAAAAATAAACAAACAAATAAAAAAACAAACAAACAAAAACACTGTACAGCCAGTCATTTATTTTGAGTTGTGAGGCTTTTTAGTTTACAAGCAGCTCTGTAACAAGAGTTACTCTTAGAACAGTCATTACAAATAGTCTTCTACAGCCAACAGCCATTGCTTTTGGCCATAGCACTCTTAGGAATCCCGATCGTGTGCGCTTAGTTAGTACTTGGAATGGAGACTGCCAGGGAACACTAGGCGCTGTAAGCTTTTAAGCTTAAGGCTCCGATTGTGAAGATTGTGGCTACAGTCATTTAAACACAAGAGGAGATCAAAACTTTAAAAAAATAAACAAATAAACAATAAATGAATAAAAAATAAACAAACAAATAAAAAAACAAACAAACAAAAAACACTGTACAGCCAGTCATTTATTTTGAGTTGTGAGGCTTTTTAGTTTACAAGCAGCTCTGTAACAAGAGTTACTCTTAGAACAGTCATTACAAATAGTCTTCTACAGCCAACAGCCATTGCTTTTGGCCATAGCACTCTTAGGAATCCCGATCGTGTGCGCTTAGTTAGTACTTGGAATGGAGACTGCCAGGGAACACTAGGCGCTGTAAGCTTTTAAGCTTAAGGCTCCGATTGTGAAGATTGTGGCTACAGTCATTTAAACACAAGAGGAGATCAAAACTTTTTAAAAAATAAACAAATAAACAGTAAATGAATAAAAAATAAACAAACAAATAAAAAAACAAACAAACAAAAAACATTGTACAGCCAGTTATTTATTTTGAGTTGTGAGGCTTTTTAGTTTACAAGCAGCTCTGTAACAAGAGTTACTCTTAGAACAGTCATTACAAATAGTCTTCTACAGCCAACAGCCATTGCTTTTGGCCATAGCACTCTTAGGAATCCCGATCGTGTGCGCTTAGTTAGTACTTGGAATGGAGACTGCCAGGGAACACTAGGCGCTGTAAGCTTTTAAGCTTAAGGCTCCGATTGTGAAGATTGTGGCTACAGTCATTTAAACACAAGAGGAGATCAAAACTTTAAAAAAATAAACAAATAAACAATAAATGAATAAAAAATAAACAAACAAATAAAAAAACAAACAAACAAAAAACATTGTACAGCCAGTCATTTATTTTGAGTTGTGAGGCTTTTTAGTTTACAAGCAGCTCTGTAACAAGAGTTACTCTTAGAACAGTCATTACAAATAGTCTTCTACAGCCAACAGCCATTGCTTTTGGCCATAGCACTCTTAGGAATCCCGATCGTGTGCGCTTAGTTAGTACTTGGAATGGAGACTGCCAGGGAACACTAGGCGCTGTAAGCTTTTAAGCTTAAGGCTCCGATTGTGAAGATTGTGGCTACAGTCATTTAAACACAAGAGGAGATCAAAACTTTAAAAAAATAAACAAATAAACAATAAATGAATAAAAAATAAACAAACAAATAAAAAAACAAACAAACAAAAAACACTGTACAGCCAGTCATTTATTTTGAGTTGTGAGGCTTTTTAGTTTACAAGCAGCTCTGTAACAAGAGTTACTCTTAGAACAGTCATTACAAATAGTCTTCTACAGCCAACAGCCATTGCTTTTGGCCATAGCACTCTTAGGAATCCCGATCGTGTGCGCTTGGTTAGTACTTGGAATGGAGACTGCCAGGGAACACTAGGCGCTGAAAGCTTTTAAGCTTAAGGCTCCGATTGTGAAGATTGTGGCTACAGTCATTTAAACACAAGAGGAGATCAAAACTTTTTAAAAAATAAACAAATAAACAATAAATGAATAAAAAATAAACAAACAAATAAAAAAACAAACAAACAAAAAACATTGTACAGCCAGTTATTTATTTTGAGTTGTGAGGCTTTTTAGTTTACAAGCAGCTCTGTAACAAGAGTTACTCTTAGAACAGTCATTACAAATAGTCTTCTACAGCCAACAGCCATTGCTTTTGGCCATAGCACTCTTAGGAATCCCGATCGTGTGCGCTTAGTTAGTACTTGGAATGGAGACTGCCAGGGAACACTAGGCGCTGAAAGCTTTTAAGCTTAAGGCTCCGATTGTGAAGATTGTGGCTACAGTCATTTAAACACAAGAGGAGATCAAAACTTTTTAAAAAATAAACAAATAAACAATAAATGAATAAAAAATAAACAAACAAATAAAAAAACAAACAAACAAAAAACATTGTACAGCCAGTTATTTATTTTGAGTTGTGAGGCTTTTTAGTTTACAAGCAGCTCTGTAACAAGAGTTACTCTTAGAACAGTCATTACAAATAGTCTTCTACAGCCAACAGCCATTGCTTTTGGCCATAGCACTCTTAGGAATCCCGATCGTGTGCGCTTAGTTAGTACTTGGAATGGAGACTGCCAGGGAACACTAGGCGCTGTAAGCTTTTAAGCTTAAGGCTCCGATTGTGAAGATTGTGGCTACAGTCATTTAAACACAAGAGGAGATCAAAACTTTTAAAAAATAAACAAATAAACAATACATGAATAAAAAATAAAAAAACAAATAAAAAAACAAACAAAAAACACTGTACAGCCAGTCATTTATTTTGAGTTGTGAGGCTTTTTAGTTTACAAGCAGCTCTGTAACAAGAGTTAGTCTTAGAACAGTCATTACAAATAGTCTTCTACAGCCAACAGCCATTGCTTTTGGCCATAGCACTCTTAGGAATCCCGATCGTGTGCGCTTAGTTAGTACTTGGAATGGAGACTGCCAGGGAACACTAGGCGCTGTAAGCTTTTAAGCTTAAGGCTCCGATTGTGAAGATTGTGGCTACAGTCATTTAAACACAAGAGGAGATCAAAACTTTTTAAAAAATAAACAAATAAACAATAAATGAATAAAAAATAAACAAACAAATAAAAAAACAAACAAACAAAAAACACTGTACAGCCAGTCATTTATTTTGAGTTGTGAGGCTTTTTAGTTTACAAGCAGCTCTGTAACAAGAGTTACTCTTAGAACAGTCATTACAAATAGTCTTCTACAGCCAACAGCCATTGCTTTTGGCCATAGCACTCTTAGGAATCCCGATCTTGTGCGCTTAGTTAATACTTGGAATGGAGACTGCCAGGGAACACTAGGCGCTGTAAGCTTTTAAGCTTAAGGCTCCGATTGTGAAGATTGTAGCTACAGTCATTTAAACACAAGAGGAGATCAAAACTTTAAAAAAATTAACAAATAAACAATAAACGAATAAAAAATAAACAAACAAATAAAAAAACAAACAAACAAAAAACACTGTACAGCCAGTCATTTATTTTGAGTTGTGAGGCTTTTTAGTTTACAAGCAGCTCTGTAACAAGAGTTACTCTTAGAACAGTCATTACAAATAGTCTTCTACAGCCAACAGCCATTGCTTTTGGCCATAGCACTCTTAGGAATCCCGATCGTGTGCGCTTAGTTAGTACTTGGAATGGAGACTGCCAGGGAACACTAGGCGCTGTAAGCTTTTAAGCTTAAGGCTCCGATTGTGAAGATTGTGGCTACAGTCATTTAAACACAAGAAGAGATCAAAACTTTTTAAAAAATAAACAAATAAACAATAAATGAATAAAAAATAAACAAACAAATAAAAAAACAAACAAACAAAAAACACTGTACAGCCAGTCATTTATTTTGAGTTGTGAGGCTTTTTAGTTTACAAGCAGCTCTGTAACAAGAGTTAGTCTTAGAACAGTCATTACAAATAGTCTTCTACAGCCAACAGCCATTGCTTTTGGCCATAGCACTCTTAGGAATCCCGATCTTGTGCGCTTAGTTAATACTTGGAATGGAGACTGCCAGGGAACACTAGGCGCTGTAAGCTTTTAAGCTTAAGGCTCCGATTGTGAAGATTGTAGCTACAGTCATTTAAACACAAGAGGAGATCAAAACTTTAAAAAAATTAACAAATAAACAATAAATGAATAAAAAATAAACAAACAAATAAAAAAACAAACAAACAAAAAACACTGTACAGCCAGTCATTTATTTTGAGTTGTGAGGCTTTTTAGTTTACAAGCAGCTCTGTAACAAGAGTTACTCTTAGAACAGTCATTACAAATAGTCTTCTACAGCCAACAGCCATTGCTTTTGGCCATAACACTCTTAGGAATCCCGATCGTGTGCGCTTAGTTAGTACTTGGAATGGAGACTGCCAGGGAACACTAGGCGCTGTAAGCTTTTAAGCTTAAGGCTCCGATTGTGAAGATTGTGGCTACAGTCATTTAAACACAAGAGGAGATCAAAACTTTAAAAAAATAAACAAATAAACAATAAATGAATAAAAAATAAACAAACAAATAAAAAAACAAACAAACAAAAAACACTGTACAGCCAGTCATTTATTTTGAGTTGTGAGGCTTTTTAGTTTACAAGCAGCTCTGTAACAAGAGTTAGTCTTAGAACAGTCATTACAAATAGTCTTCTACAGCCAACAGCCATTGCTTTTGGCCATAGCACTCTTAGGAATCCCGATCTTGTGCGCTTAGTTAATACTTGGAATGGAGACTGCCAGGGAACACTAGGCGCTGTAAGCTTTTAAGCTTAAGGCTCCGATTGTGAAGATTGTAGCTACAGTCATTTAAACACAAGAGGAGATCAAAACTTTAAAAAAATTAACAAATAAACAATAAATGAATAAAAAATAAACAAACAAATAAAAAAACAAACAAACAAAAAACACTGTACAGCCAGTCATTTATTTTGAGTTGTGAGGCTTTTTAGTTTACAAGCAGCTCTGTAACAAGAGTTACTCTTAGAACAGTCATTACAAATAGTCTTCTACAGCCAACAGCCATTGCTTTTGGCCATAACACTCTTAGGAATCCCGATCGTGTGCGCTTAGTTAGTACTTGGAATGGAGACTGCCAGGGAACACTAGGCGCTGTAAGCTTTTAAGCTTAAGGCTCCGATTGTGAAGATTGTGGCTACAGTCATTTAAACACAAGAGGAGATCAAAACTTTAAAAAAATAAACAAATAAACAATAAATGAATAAAAAATAAACAAACAAATAAAAAAACAAACAAACAAAAAACATTGTACAGCCAGTTATTTATTTTGAGTTGTGAGGCTTTTTAGTTTACAAGCAGCTCTGTAACAAGAGTTACTCTTAGAACAGTCATTACAAATAGTCTTCTACAGCCAACAGCCATTGCTTTTGGCCATAGCACTCTTAGGAATCCCGATCGTGTGCGCTTAGTTAGTACTTGGAATGGAGACTGCCAGGGAACACTAGGCGCTGTAAGCTTTTAAGCTTAAGGCTCCGATTGTGAAGATTGTGGCTACAGTCATTTAAACACAAGAGGAGATCAAAACTTTAAAAAAATAAACAAATAAACAATAAATGAATAAAAAATAAACAAACAAATAAAAAAACAAACAAACAAAAAACATTGTACAGCCAGTTATTTATTTTGAGTTGTGAGGCTTTTTAGTTTACAAGCAGCTCTGTAACAAGAGTTACTCTTAGAACAGTCATTACAAATAGTCTTCTACAGCCAACAGCCATTGCTTTTGGCCATAGCACTCTTAGGAATCCCGATCGTGTGCGCTTAGTTAGTACTTGGAATGGAGACTGCCAGGGAACACTAGGCGCTGTAAGCTTTTAAGCTTAAGGCTCCGATTGTGAAGGTTGTGGCTACAGTCATTTAAACACAAGAGGAGATCAAAACTTTAAAAAAATAAACAAATAAACAATAAATGAATAAAAAATAAACAAACAAATAAAAAAACAAACAAACAAAAAACATTGTACAGCCAGTCATTTATTTTGAGTTGTGAGGCTTTTTAGTTTACAAGCAGCTCTGTAACAAGAGTTACTCTTAGAACAGTCATTACAAATAGTCTTCTACAGCCAACAGCCATTGCTTTTGGCCATAGCACTCTTAGGAATCCCGATCTTGTGCGCTTAGTTAATACTTGGAATGGAGACTGCCAGGGAACACTAGGCGCTGTAAGCTTTTAAGCTTAAGGCTCCGATTGTGAAGATTGTAGCTACAGTCATTTAAACACAAGAGGAGATCAAAACTTTTTAAAAAATAAACAAATAAACAATAAGTGAATAAAAAATAAACAAACAAATAAAAAAACAAACAAACAAAAAACACTGTACAGCCAGTCATTTATTTTGAGTTGTGAGGCTTTTTAGTTTACAAGCAGCTCTGTAACAAGAGTTACTCTTAGAACAGTCATTACAAATAGTCTTCTACAGCCAACAGCCATTGCTTTTGGCCATAGCACTCTTAGGAATCCCGATCGTGTGCGCTTAGTTAGTACTTGGAATGGAGACTGCCAGGGAACACTAGGCGCTGTAAGCTTTTAAGCTTAAGGCTCCGATTGTGAAGATTGTGGCTACAGTCATTTAAACACAAGAGGAGATCAAAACTTTAAAAAAATAAACAAATAAACAATAAATGAATAAAAAATAAACAAACAAATAAAAAAACAAACAAACAAAAAACATTGTACAGCCAGTTATTTATTTTGAGTTGTGAGGCTTTTTAGTTTACAAGCAGCTCTGTAACAAGAGTTACTCTTAGAACAGTCATTACAAATAGTCTTCTACAGCCAACAGCCATTGCTTTTGGCCATAGCACTCTTAGGAATCCCGATCGTGTGCGCTTAGTTAGTACTTGGAATGGAGACTGCCAGGGAACACTAGGCGCTGTAAGCTTTTAAGCTTAAGGCTCCGATTGTGAAGATTGTGGCTACAGTCATTTAAACACAAGAGGAGATCAAAACTTTAAAAAAATAAACAAATAAACAATAAATGAATAAAAAATAAACAAACAAATAAAAAAACAAACAAACAAAAAACATTGTACAGCCAGTTATTTATTTTGAGTTGTGAGGCTTTTTAGTTTACAAGCAGCTCTGTAACAAGAGTTACTCTTAGAACAGTCATTACAAATAGTCTTCTACAGCCAACAGCCATTGCTTTTGGCCATAGCACTCTTAGGAATCCCGATCGTGTGCGCTTAGTTAGTACTTGGAATGGAGACTGCCAGGGAACACTAGGCGCTGTAAGCTTTTAAGCTTAAGGCTCCGATTGTGAAGATTGTGGCTACAGTCATTTAAACACAAGAGGAGATCAAAACTTTAAAAAAATAAACAAATAAACAATAAATGAATAAAAAATAAACAAACAAATAAAAAAACAAACAAACAAAAAACATTGTACAGCCAGTCATTTATTTTGAGTTGTGAGGCTTTTTAGTTTACAAGCAGCTCTGTAACAAGAGTTACTCTTAGAACAGTCATTACAAATAGTCTTCTACAGCCAACAGCCATTGCTTTTGGCCATAGCACTCTTAGGAATCCCGATCTTGTGCGCTTAGTTAATACTTGGAATGGAGACTGCCAGGGAACACTAGGCGCTGTAAGCTTTTAAGCTTAAGGCTCCGATTGTGAAGATTGTGGCTACAGTCATTTAAACACAAGAGGAGATCAAAACTTTAAAAAAATAAACAAATAAACAATAAATGAATAAAAAATAAACAAACAAATAAAAAAACAAACAAACAAAAAACATTGTACAGCCAGTTATTTATTTTGAGTTGTGAGGCTTTTTAGTTTACAAGCAGCTCTGTAACAAGAGTTACTCTTAGAACAGTCATTACAAATAGTCTTCTACAGCCAACAGCCATTGCTTTTGGCCATAGCACTCTTAGGAATCCCGATCGTGTGCGCTTAGTTAGTACTTGGAATGGAGACTGCCAGGGAACACTAGGCGCTGTAAGCTTTTAAGCTTAAGGCTCCGATTGTGAAGATTGTGGCTACAGTCATTTAAACACAAGAGGAGATCAAAACTTTAAAAAAATAAACAAATAAACAATAAATGAATAAAAAATAAACAAACAAATAAAAAAACAAACAAACAAAAAACATTGTACAGCCAGTCATTTATTTTGAGTTGTGAGGCTTTTTAGTTTACAAGCAGCTCTGTAACAAGAGTTACTCTTAGAACAGTCATTACAAATAGTCTTCTACAGCCAACAGCCATTGCTTTTGGCCATAGCACTCTTAGGAATCCCGATCTTGTGCGCTTAGTTAATACTTGGAATGGAGACTGCCAGGGAACACTAGGCGCTGTAAGCTTTTAAGCTTAAGGCTCCGATTGTGAAGATTGTAGCTACAGTCATTTAAACACAAGAGGAGATCAAAACTTTTTAAAAAATAAACAAATAAACAATAAGTGAATAAAAAATAAACAAACAAATAAAAAAACAAACAAACAAAAAACACTGTACAGCCAGTCATTTATTTTGAGTTGTGAGGCTTTTTAGTTTACAAGCAGCTCTGTAACAAGAGTTACTCTTAGAACAGTCATTACAAATAGTCTTCTACAGCCAACAGCCATTGCTTTTGGCCATAGCACTCTTAGGAATCCCGATCGTGTGCGCTTAGTTAGTACTTGGAATGGAGACTGCCAGGGAACACTAGGCGCTGTAAGCTTTTAAGCTTAGGGCTCCGATTGTGAAGATTGTGGCTACAGTCATTTAAACACAAGAGGAGATCAAAACTTTAAAAAAAATAAACAAATAAACAATAAATGAATAAAAAATAAACAAACAAATAAAAAAACAAACAAACAAAAAACACTGTACAGCCAGTCATTTATTTTGAGTTGTGAGGCTTTTTAGTTTACAAGCAGCTCTGTAACAAGAGTTACTCTTAGAACAGTCATTACAAATAGTCTTCTACAGCCAACAGCCATTGCTTTTGGCCATAGCACTCTTAGGAATCCCGATCGTGTGCGCTTAGTTAGTACTTGGAATGGAGACTGCCAGGGAACACTAGGCGCTGTAAGCTTTTAAGCTTAAGGCTCCGATTGTGAAGATTGTAGCTACAGTCATTTAAACACAAGAGGAGATCAAAACTTTAAAAAAATAAACAAATAAACAATAAATGAATAAAAAATAAACAAACAAATAAAAAAACAAACAAACAAAAAACACTGTACAGCCAGTCATTTATTTTGAGTTGTGAGGCTTTTTAGTTTACAAGCAGCTCTGTAACAAGAGTTACTCTTAGAACAGTCATTACAAATAGTCTTCTACAGCCAACAGCCATTGCTTTTGGCCATAGCACTCTTAGGAATCCCGATCGTGTGCGCTTAGTTAGTACTTGGAATGGAGACTGCCAGGGAACACTAGGCGCTGTAAGCTTTTAAGCTTAAGGCTCCGATTGTGAAGATTGTGGCTACAGTCATTTAAACACAAGAGGAGATCAAAACTTTAAAAAAAATAAACAAATAAACAATAAATGAATAAAAAATAAACAAACAAATAAAAAAACAAACAAACAAAAAATATTGTACAGCCAGTTATTTATTTTGAGTTGTGAGGCTTTTTAGTTTACAAGCAGCTCTGTAACAAGAGTTACTCTTAGAACAGTCATTAAAAATAGTCTTCTACAGCCAACAGCCATTGCTTTTGGCCATAGCACTCTTAGGAATCCCGATCTTGTGCGCTTAGTTAATACTTGGAATGGAGACTGCCAGGGAACACTAGGCGCTGTAAGCTTTTAAGCTTAAGGCTCCGATTGTGAAGATTGTAGCTACAGTCATTTAAACACAAGAGGAGATCAAAACTTTAAAAAAATTAACAAATAAACAATAAATGAATAAAAAATAAACAAACAAATAAAAAAACAAACAAACAAAAAACACTGTACAGCCAGTCATTTATTTTGAGTTGTGAGGCTTTTTAGTTTACAAGCAGCTCTGTAACAAGAGTTACTCTTAGAACAGTCATTACAAATAGTCTTCTACAGCCAACAGCCATTGCTTTTGGCCATAACACTCTTAGGAATCCCGATCGTGTGCGCTTAGTTAGTACTTGGAATGGAGACTGCCAGGGAACACTAGGCGCTGTAAGCTTTTAAGCTTAAGGCTCCGATTGTGAAGATTGTGGCTACAGTCATTTAAACACAAGAGGAGATCAAAACTTTAAAAAAATAAACAAATAAACAATAAATGAATAAAAAATAAACAAACAAATAAAAAAACAAACAAACAAAAAACATTGTACAGCCAGTTATTTATTTTGAGTTGTGAGGCTTTTTAGTTTACAAGCAGCTCTGTAACAAGAGTTACTCTTAGAACAGTCATTACAAATAGTCTTCTACAGCCAACAGCCATTGCTTTTGGCCATAGCACTCTTAGGAATCCCGATCGTGTGCGCTTAGTTAGTACTTGGAATGGAGACTGCCAGGGAACACTAGGCGCTGTAAGCTTTTAAGCTTAAGGCTCCGATTGTGAAGATTGTGGCTACAGTCATTTAAACACAAGAGGAGATCAAAACTTTAAAAAAATAAACAAATAAACAATAAATGAATAAAAAATAAACAAACAAATAAAAAAACAAACAAACAAAAAACATTGTACAGCCAGTTATTTATTTTGAGTTGTGAGGCTTTTTAGTTTACAAGCAGCTCTGTAACAAGAGTTACTCTTAGAACAGTCATTACAAATAGTCTTCTACAGCCAACAGCCATTGCTTTTGGCCATAGCACTCTTAGGAATCCCGATCGTGTGCGCTTAGTTAGTACTTGGAATGGAGACTGCCAGGGAACACTAGGCGCTGTAAGCTTTTAAGCTTAAGGCTCCGATTGTGAAGGTTGTGGCTACAGTCATTTAAACACAAGAGGAGATCAAAACTTTAAAAAAATAAACAAATAAACAATAAATGAATAAAAAATAAACAAACAAATAAAAAAACAAACAAACAAAAAACATTGTACAGCCAGTCATTTATTTTGAGTTGTGAGGCTTTTTAGTTTACAAGCAGCTCTGTAACAAGAGTTACTCTTAGAACAGTCATTACAAATAGTCTTCTACAGCCAACAGCCATTGCTTTTGGCCATAGCACTCTTAGGAATCCCGATCTTGTGCGCTTAGTTAATACTTGGAATGGAGACTGCCAGGGAACACTAGGCGCTGTAAGCTTTTAAGCTTAAGGCTCCGATTGTGAAGATTGTAGCTACAGTCATTTAAACACAAGAGGAGATCAAAACTTTTTAAAAAATAAACAAATAAACAATAAGTGAATAAAAAATAAACAAACAAATAAAAAAACAAACAAACAAAAAACACTGTACAGCCAGTCATTTATTTTGAGTTGTGAGGCTTTTTAGTTTACAAGCAGCTCTGTAACAAGAGTTACTCTTAGAACAGTCATTACAAATAGTCTTCTACAGCCAACAGCCATTGCTTTTGGCCATAGCACTCTTAGGAATCCCGATCGTGTGCGCTTAGTTAGTACTTGGAATGGAGACTGCCAGGGAACACTAGGCGCTGTAAGCTTTTAAGCTTAAGGCTCCGATTGTGAAGATTGTGGCTACAGTCATTTAAACACAAGAGGAGATCAAAACTTTAAAAAAATAAACAAATAAACAATAAATGAATAAAAAATAAACAAACAAATAAAAAAACAAACAAACAAAAAACATTGTACAGCCAGTTATTTATTTTGAGTTGTGAGGCTTTTTAGTTTACAAGCAGCTCTGTAACAAGAGTTACTCTTAGAACAGTCATTACAAATAGTCTTCTACAGCCAACAGCCATTGCTTTTGGCCATAGCACTCTTAGGAATCCCGATCGTGTGCGCTTAGTTAGTACTTGGAATGGAGACTGCCAGGGAACACTAGGCGCTGTAAGCTTTTAAGCTTAAGGCTCCGATTGTGAAGATTGTGGCTACAGTCATTTAAACACAAGAGGAGATCAAAACTTTAAAAAAATAAACAAATAAACAATAAATGAATAAAAAATAAACAAACAAATAAAAAAACAAACAAACAAAAAACATTGTACAGCCAGTTATTTATTTTGAGTTGTGAGGCTTTTTAGTTTACAAGCAGCTCTGTAACAAGAGTTACTCTTAGAACAGTCATTACAAATAGTCTTCTACAGCCAACAGCCATTGCTTTTGGCCATAGCACTCTTAGGAATCCCGATCGTGTGCGCTTAGTTAGTACTTGGAATGGAGACTGCCAGGGAACACTAGGCGCTGTAAGCTTTTAAGCTTAAGGCTCCGATTGTGAAGATTGTGGCTACAGTCATTTAAACACAAGAGGAGATCAAAACTTTAAAAAAATAAACAAATAAACAATAAATGAATAAAAAATAAACAAACAAATAAAAAAACAAACAAACAAAAAACATTGTACAGCCAGTCATTTATTTTGAGTTGTGAGGCTTTTTAGTTTACAAGCAGCTCTGTAACAAGAGTTACTCTTAGAACAGTCATTACAAATAGTCTTCTACAGCCAACAGCCATTGCTTTTGGCCATAGCACTCTTAGGAATCCCGATCTTGTGCGCTTAGTTAATACTTGGAATGGAGACTGCCAGGGAACACTAGGCGCTGTAAGCTTTTAAGCTTAAGGCTCCGATTGTGAAGATTGTGGCTACAGTCATTTAAACACAAGAGGAGATCAAAACTTTAAAAAAATAAACAAATAAACAATAAATGAATAAAAAATAAACAAACAAATAAAAAAACAAACAAACAAAAAACATTGTACAGCCAGTTATTTATTTTGAGTTGTGAGGCTTTTTAGTTTACAAGCAGCTCTGTAACAAGAGTTACTCTTAGAACAGTCATTACAAATAGTCTTCTACAGCCAACAGCCATTGCTTTTGGCCATAGCACTCTTAGGAATCCCGATCGTGTGCGCTTAGTTAGTACTTGGAATGGAGACTGCCAGGGAACACTAGGCGCTGTAAGCTTTTAAGCTTAAGGCTCCGATTGTGAAGATTGTGGCTACAGTCATTTAAACACAAGAGGAGATCAAAACTTTAAAAAAATAAACAAATAAACAATAAATGAATAAAAAATAAACAAACAAATAAAAAAACAAACAAACAAAAAACATTGTACAGCCAGTCATTTATTTTGAGTTGTGAGGCTTTTTAGTTTACAAGCAGCTCTGTAACAAGAGTTACTCTTAGAACAGTCATTACAAATAGTCTTCTACAGCCAACAGCCATTGCTTTTGGCCATAGCACTCTTAGGAATCCCGATCTTGTGCGCTTAGTTAATACTTGGAATGGAGACTGCCAGGGAACACTAGGCGCTGTAAGCTTTTAAGCTTAAGGCTCCGATTGTGAAGATTGTAGCTACAGTCATTTAAACACAAGAGGAGATCAAAACTTTTTAAAAAATAAACAAATAAACAATAAGTGAATAAAAAATAAACAAACAAATAAAAAAACAAACAAACAAAAAACACTGTACAGCCAGTCATTTATTTTGAGTTGTGAGGCTTTTTAGTTTACAAGCAGCTCTGTAACAAGAGTTACTCTTAGAACAGTCATTACAAATAGTCTTCTACAGCCAACAGCCATTGCTTTTGGCCATAGCACTCTTAGGAATCCCGATCGTGTGCGCTTAGTTAGTACTTGGAATGGAGACTGCCAGGGAACACTAGGCGCTGTAAGCTTTTAAGCTTAGGGCTCCGATTGTGAAGATTGTGGCTACAGTCATTTAAACACAAGAGGAGATCAAAACTTTAAAAAAAATAAACAAATAAACAATAAATGAATAAAAAATAAACAAACAAATAAAAAAACAAACAAACAAAAAACACTGTACAGCCAGTCATTTATTTTGAGTTGTGAGGCTTTTTAGTTTACAAGCAGCTCTGTAACAAGAGTTACTCTTAGAACAGTCATTACAAATAGTCTTCTACAGCCAACAGCCATTGCTTTTGGCCATAGCACTCTTAGGAATCCCGATCGTGTGCGCTTAGTTAGTACTTGGAATGGAGACTGCCAGGGAACACTAGGCGCTGTAAGCTTTTAAGCTTAAGGCTCCGATTGTGAAGATTGTAGCTACAGTCATTTAAACACAAGAGGAGATCAAAACTTTAAAAAAATAAACAAATAAACAATAAATGAATAAAAAATAAACAAACAAATAAAAAAACAAACAAACAAAAAACACTGTACAGCCAGTCATTTATTTTGAGTTGTGAGGCTTTTTAGTTTACAAGCAGCTCTGTAACAAGAGTTACTCTTAGAACAGTCATTACAAATAGTCTTCTACAGCCAACAGCCATTGCTTTTGGCCATAGCACTCTTAGGAATCCCGATCGTGTGCGCTTAGTTAGTACTTGGAATGGAGACTGCCAGGGAACACTAGGCGCTGTAAGCTTTTAAGCTTAAGGCTCCGATTGTGAAGATTGTGGCTACAGTCATTTAAACACAAGAGGAGATCAAAACTTTAAAAAAAATAAACAAATAAACAATAAATGAATAAAAAATAAACAAACAAATAAAAAAACAAACAAACAAAAAATATTGTACAGCCAGTTATTTATTTTGAGTTGTGAGGCTTTTTAGTTTACAAGCAGCTCTGTAACAAGAGTTACTCTTAGAACAGTCATTAAAAATAGTCTTCTACAGCCAACAGCCATTGCTTTTGGCCATAGCACTCTTAGGAATCCCGATCTTGTGCGCTTAGTTAATACTTGGAATGGAGACTGCCAGGGAACACTAGGCGCTGTAAGCTTTTAAGCTTAAGGCTCCGATTATGAAGATTGTAGCTACAGTCATTTAAACACAAGAGGAGATCAAAACTTTTTAAAAAATAAACAAATAAACAATAAATGAATAAAAAATAAACAAACAAATAAAAAAACAAACAAACAAAAACACTGTACAGCCAGTCATTTATTTTGAGTTGTGAGGCTTTTTAGTTTACAAGCAGCTCTGTAACAAGAGTTACTCTTAGAACAGTCATTACAAATAGTCTTCTACAGCCAACAGCCATTGCTTTTGGCCATAGCACTCTTAGGAATCCCGATCTTGTGCGCTTAGTTAATACTTGGAATGGAGACTGCCAGGGAACACTAGGCGCTGTAAGCTTTTAAGCTTAAGGCTCCGATTGTGAAGATTGTAGCTACAGTCATTTAAACACAAGAGGAGATCAAAACTTTAAAAAAATAAACAAATAAACAATAAATGAATAAAAAATAAACAAACAAATAAAAAAACAAACAAACAAAAAACACTGTACAGCCAGTCATTTATTTTGAGTTGTGAGGCTTTTTAGTTTACAAGCAGCTCTGTAACAAGAGTTACTCTTAGAACAGTCATTACAAATAGTCTTCTACAGCCAACAGCCATTGCTTTTGGCCATAGCACTCTTAGGAATCCCGATCGTGTGCGCTTAGTTAGTACTTGGAATGGAGACTGCCAGGGAACACTAGGCGCTGTAAGCTTTTAAGCTTAAGGCTCCGATTGTGAAGATTGTGGCTACAGTCATTTAAACACAAGAGGAGATCAAAACTTTAAAAAAATAAACAAATAAACAATAAATGAATAAAAAATAAACAAACAAATAAAAAAACAAACAAACAAAAAACATTGTACAGCCAGTCATTTATTTTGAGTTGTGAGGCTTTTTAGTTTACAAGCAGCTCTGTAACAAGAGTTACTCTTAGAACAGTCATTACAAATAGTCTTCTACAGCCAACAGCCATTGCTTTTGGCCATAGCACTCTTAGGAATCCCGATCTTGTGCGCTTAGTTAATACTTGGAATGGAGACTGCCAGGGAACACTAGGCGCTGTAAGCTTTTAAGCTTAAGGCTCCGATTGTGAAGATTGTGGCTACAGTCATTTAAACACAAGAGGAGATCAAAACTTTAAAAAAATAAACAAATAAACAATAAATGAATAAAAAATAAACAAACAAATAAAAAAACAAACAAACAAAAAACATTGTACAGCCAGTTATTTATTTTGAGTTGTGAGGCTTTTTAGTTTACAAGCAGCTCTGTAACAAGAGTTACTCTTAGAACAGTCATTACAAATAGTCTTCTACAGCCAACAGCCATTGCTTTTGGCCATAGCACTCTTAGGAATCCCGATCGTGTGCGCTTAGTTAGTACTTGGAATGGAGACTGCCAGGGAACACTAGGCGCTGTAAGCTTTTAAGCTTAAGGCTCCGATTGTGAAGATTGTGGCTACAGTCATTTAAACACAAGAGGAGATCAAAACTTTAAAAAAATAAACAAATAAACAATAAATGAATAAAAAATAAACAAACAAATAAAAAAACAAACAAACAAAAAACATTGTACAGCCAGTCATTTATTTTGAGTTGTGAGGCTTTTTAGTTTACAAGCAGCTCTGTAACAAGAGTTACTCTTAGAACAGTCATTACAAATAGTCTTCTACAGCCAACAGCCATTGCTTTTGGCCATAGCACTCTTAGGAATCCCGATCTTGTGCGCTTAGTTAATACTTGGAATGGAGACTGCCAGGGAACACTAGGCGCTGTAAGCTTTTAAGCTTAAGGCTCCGATTGTGAAGATTGTAGCTACAGTCATTTAAACACAAGAGGAGATCAAAACTTTTTAAAAAATAAACAAATAAACAATAAGTGAATAAAAAATAAACAAACAAATAAAAAAACAAACAAACAAAAAACACTGTACAGCCAGTCATTTATTTTGAGTTGTGAGGCTTTTTAGTTTACAAGCAGCTCTGTAACAAGAGTTACTCTTAGAACAGTCATTACAAATAGTCTTCTACAGCCAACAGCCATTGCTTTTGGCCATAGCACTCTTAGGAATCCCGATCGTGTGCGCTTAGTTAGTACTTGGAATGGAGACTGCCAGGGAACACTAGGCGCTGTAAGCTTTTAAGCTTAGGGCTCCGATTGTGAAGATTGTGGCTACAGTCATTTAAACACAAGAGGAGATCAAAACTTTAAAAAAAATAAACAAATAAACAATAAATGAATAAAAAATAAACAAACAAATAAAAAAACAAACAAACAAAAAACACTGTACAGCCAGTCATTTATTTTGAGTTGTGAGGCTTTTTAGTTTACAAGCAGCTCTGTAACAAGAGTTACTCTTAGAACAGTCATTACAAATAGTCTTCTACAGCCAACAGCCATTGCTTTTGGCCATAGCACTCTTAGGAATCCCGATCGTGTGCGCTTAGTTAGTACTTGGAATGGAGACTGCCAGGGAACACTAGGCGCTGTAAGCTTTTAAGCTTAAGGCTCCGATTGTGAAGATTGTAGCTACAGTCATTTAAACACAAGAGGAGATCAAAACTTTAAAAAAATAAACAAATAAACAATAAATGAATAAAAAATAAACAAACAAATAAAAAAACAAACAAACAAAAAACACTGTACAGCCAGTCATTTATTTTGAGTTGTGAGGCTTTTTAGTTTACAAGCAGCTCTGTAACAAGAGTTACTCTTAGAACAGTCATTACAAATAGTCTTCTACAGCCAACAGCCATTGCTTTTGGCCATAGCACTCTTAGGAATCCCGATCGTGTGCGCTTAGTTAGTACTTGGAATGGAGACTGCCAGGGAACACTAGGCGCTGTAAGCTTTTAAGCTTAAGGCTCCGATTGTGAAGATTGTGGCTACAGTCATTTAAACACAAGAGGAGATCAAAACTTTAAAAAAAATAAACAAATAAACAATAAATGAATAAAAAATAAACAAACAAATAAAAAAACAAACAAACAAAAAATATTGTACAGCCAGTTATTTATTTTGAGTTGTGAGGCTTTTTAGTTTACAAGCAGCTCTGTAACAAGAGTTACTCTTAGAACAGTCATTAAAAATAGTCTTCTACAGCCAACAGCCATTGCTTTTGGCCATAGCACTCTTAGGAATCCCGATCTTGTGCGCTTAGTTAATACTTGGAATGGAGACTGCCAGGGAACACTAGGCGCTGTAAGCTTTTAAGCTTAAGGCTCCGATTATGAAGATTGTAGCTACAGTCATTTAAACACAAGAGGAGATCAAAACTTTTTAAAAAATAAACAAATAAACAATAAATGAATAAAAAATAAACAAACAAATAAAAAAACAAACAAACAAAAACACTGTACAGCCAGTCATTTATTTTGAGTTGTGAGGCTTTTTAGTTTACAAGCAGCTCTGTAACAAGAGTTACTCTTAGAACAGTCATTACAAATAGTCTTCTACAGCCAACAGCCATTGCTTTTGGCCATAGCACTCTTAGGAATCCCGATCTTGTGCGCTTAGTTAATACTTGGAATGGAGACTGCCAGGGAACACTAGGCGCTGTAAGCTTTTAAGCTTAAGGCTCCGATTGTGAAGATTGTAGCTACAGTCATTTAAACACAAGAGGAGATCAAAACTTTAAAAAAATAAACAAATAAACAATAAATGAATAAAAAATAAACAAACAAATAAAAAAACAAACAAACAAAAAACACTGTACAGCCAGTCATTTATTTTGAGTTGTGAGGCTTTTTAGTTTACAAGCAGCTCTGTAACAAGAGTTACTCTTAGAACAGTCATTACAAATAGTCTTCTACAGCCAACAGCCATTGCTTTTGGCCATAGCACTCTTAGGAATCCCGATCGTGTGCGCTTAGTTAGTACTTGGAATGGAGACTGCCAGGGAACACTAGGCGCTGTAAGCTTTTAAGCTTAAGGCTCCGATTGTGAAGATTATAGCTACAGTCATTTAAACACAAGAGGAGATCAAAACTTTTAAAAAAATAAACAAATAAACAATAAATGAATAAAAATAAACAAACAAATAAAAAAACAAACAAACAAAAACACTGTACAGCCAGTCATTTATTTTGAGTTGTGAGGCTTTTTAGTTTACAAGCAGCTCTGTAACAAGAGTTACTCTTAGAACAGTCATTACAAATAGTCTTCTACAGCCAACAGCCATTGCTTTTGGCCATAGCACTCTTAGGAATCCCGATCGTGTGCGCTTAGTTAGTACTTGGAATGGAGACTGCCAGGGAACACTAGGTGCTGTAAGCTTTTAAGCTTAAGGCTCCGATTGTGAAGATTGTGGCTACAGTCATTTAAACACAAGAGGAGATCAAAACTTAAAAAAAAATAAACAAATAAACAATAAATGAATAAAAAATAAACAAACAAATAAAAAAACAAACAAACAAAAAACACTGTACAGCCAGTCATTTATTTTGAGTTGTGAGGCTTTTTAGTTTACAAGCAGCTCTGTAACAAGAGTTACTCTTAGAACAGTCATTACAAATAGTCTTCTACAGCCAACAGCCATTGCTTTTGGCCATAGCACTCTTAGGAATCCCGATCGTGTGCGCTTAGTTAGTACTTGGAATGGAGACTGCCAGGGAACACTAGGCGCTGTAAGCTTTTAAGCTTAAGGCTCCGATTGTGAAGATTGTGGCTACAGTCATTTAAACACAAGAGGAGATCAAAACTTTAAAAAAAATAAACAAATAAACAATAAATGAATAAAAAATAAACAAACAAATAAAAAAGCAAACAAACAAAAAACACTGTACAGCCAGTCATTTATTTTGCGTTGTGAGGCTTTTTAGTTTACAAGCAGCTCTGTAACAAGAGTTACTCTTAGAACAGTCATTACAAATAGTCTTCTACAGCCAACAGCCATTGCTTTTGGCCATAGCACTCTTAGGAATCCCGATCGTGTGCGCTTAGTTAGTACTTGGAATGGAGACTGCCAGGGAACACTAGGCGCTGTAAGCTTTTAAGCTTAAGGCTCCGATTGTGAAGATTGTGGCTACAGTCATTTAAACACAAGAGGAGATCAAAACTTTTAAAAAATAAACAAATAAACAATAAATGAATAAAAAATAAACAAACAAATAAAACAAACAAACAAACAAAAAACATTGTACAGCCAGTTATTTATTTTGAGTTGTGAGGCTTTTTAGTTTACAAGCAGCTCTGTAACAAGAGTTACTCTTAGAACAGTCATTACAAATAGTCTTCTACAGCCAACAGCCATTGCTTTTGGCCATAGCACTCTTAGGAATCCCGATCTTGTGCGCTTAGTTAATACTTGGAATGGAGACTGCCAGGGAACACTAGGCGCTGTAAGCTTTTAAGCTTAAGGCTCCGATTGTGAAGATTGTAGCTACAGTCATTTAAACACAAGAGGAGATCAAAACTTTTTAAAAAATAAACAAATAAACAATAAATGAATAAAAAATAAACAAACAAATAAAAAAACAAACAAACAAAAAACACTGTACAGCCAGTCATTTATTTTGAGTTGTGAGGCTTTTTAGTTTACAAGCAGCTCTGTAACAAGAGTTACTCTTAGAACAGTCATTACAAATAGTCTTCTACAGCCAACAGCCATTGCTTTTGGCCATAGCACTCTTAGGAATCCCGATCGTGTGCGCTTAGTTAGTACTTGGAATGGAGACTGCCAGGGAACACTAGGCGCTGTAAGCTTTTAAGCTTAAGGCTCCGATTGTGAAGATTGTGGCTACAGTCATTTAAACACAAGAGGAGATCAAAACTTTAAAAAAATAAACAAATAAACAATAAATGAATAAAAAATAAACAAACAAATAAAAAAACAAACAAACAAAAACACTGTACAGCCAGTCATTTATTTTGAGTTGTGAGGCTTTTTAGTTTACAAGCAGCTCTGTAACAAGAGTTACTCTTAGAACAGTCATTACAAATAGTCTTCTACAGCCAACAGCCATTGCTTTTGGCCATAGCACTCTTAGGAATCCCGATCTTGTGCGCTTAGTTAATACTTGGAATGGAGACTGCCAGGGAACACTAGGCGCTGTAAGCTTTTAAGCTTAAGGCTCCGATTGTGAAGATTGTGGCTACAGTCATTTAAACACAAGAGGAGATCAAAACTTTAAAAAAATAAACAAATAAACAATAAATGAATAAAAAATAAACAAACAAATAAAAAAACAAACAAACAAAAAACATTGTACAGCCAGTCATTTATTTTGAGTTGTGAGGCTTTTTAGTTTACAAGCAGCTCTGTAACAAGAGTTACTCTTAGAACAGTCATTACAAATAGTCTTCTACAGCCAACAGCCATTGCTTTTGGCCATAGCACTCTTAGGAATCCCGATCTTGTGCGCTTAGTTAATACTTGGAATGGAGACTGCCAGGGAACACTAGGCGCTGTAAGCTTTTAAGCTTAAGGCTCCGATTGTGAAGATTGTAGCTACAGTCATTTAAACACAAGAGGAGATCAAAACTTTTTAAAAAATAAACAAATAAACAATAAGTGAATAAAAAATAAACAAACAAATAAAAAAACAAACAAACAAAAAACACTGTACAGCCAGTCATTTATTTTGAGTTGTGAGGCTTTTTAGTTTACAAGCAGCTCTGTAACAAGAGTTACTCTTAGAACAGTCATTACAAATAGTCTTCTACAGCCAACAGCCATTGCTTTTGGCCATAGCACTCTTAGGAATCCCGATCGTGTGCGCTTAGTTAGTACTTGGAATGGAGACTGCCAGGGAACACTAGGCGCTGTAAGCTTTTAAGCTTAAGGCTCCGATTGTGAAGATTGTGGCTACAGTCATTTAAACACAAGAGGAGATCAAAACTTTAAAAAAAATAAACAAATAAACAATAAATGAATAAAAAATAAACAAACAAATAAAAAAACAAACAAACAAAAAACACTGTACAGCCAGTCATTTATTTTGAGTTGTGAGGCTTTTTAGTTTACAAGCAGCTCTGTAACAAGAGTTACTCTTAGAACAGTCATTACAAATAGTCTTCTACAGCCAACAGCCATTGCTTTTGGCCATAGCACTCTTAGGAATCCCGATCGTGTGCGCTTAGTTAGTACTTGGAATGGAGACTGCCAGGGAACACTAGGCGCTGTAAGCTTTTAAGCTTAAGGCTCCGATTGTGAAGATTGTAGCTACAGTCATTTAAACACAAGAGGAGATCAAAACTTTAAAAAAATAAACAAATAAACAATAAATGAATAAAAAATAAACAAACAAATAAAAAAACAAACAAACAAAAAACACTGTACAGCCAGTCATTTATTTTGAGTTGTGAGGCTTTTTAGTTTACAAGCAGCTCTGTAACAAGAGTTACTCTTAGAACAGTCATTACAAATAGTCTTCTACAGCCAACAGCCATTGCTTTTGGCCATAGCACTCTTAGGAATCCCGATCGTGTGCGCTTAGTTAGTACTTGGAATGGAGACTGCCAGGGAACACTAGGCGCTGTAAGCTTTTAAGCTTAAGGCTCCGATTGTGAAGATTGTGGCTACAGTCATTTAAACACAAGAGGAGATCAAAACTTTAAAAAAAATAAACAAATAAACAATAAATGAATAAAAAATAAACAAACAAATAAAAAAACAAACAAACAAAAAATATTGTACAGCCAGTTATTTATTTTGAGTTGTGAGGCTTTTTAGTTTACAAGCAGCTCTGTAACAAGAGTTACTCTTAGAACAGTCATTAAAAATAGTCTTCTACAGCCAACAGCCATTGCTTTTGGCCATAGCACTCTTAGGAATCCCGATCTTGTGCGCTTAGTTAATACTTGGAATGGAGACTGCCAGGGAACACTAGGCGCTGTAAGCTTTTAAGCTTAAGGCTCCGATTATGAAGATTGTAGCTACAGTCATTTAAACACAAGAGGAGATCAAAACTTTTTAAAAAATAAACAAATAAACAATAAATGAATAAAAAATAAACAAACAAATAAAAAAACAAACAAACAAAAACACTGTACAGCCAGTCATTTATTTTGAGTTGTGAGGCTTTTTAGTTTACAAGCAGCTCTGTAACAAGAGTTACTCTTAGAACAGTCATTACAAATAGTCTTCTACAGCCAACAGCCATTGCTTTTGGCCATAGCACTCTTAGGAATCCCGATCTTGTGCGCTTAGTTAATACTTGGAATGGAGACTGCCAGGGAACACTAGGCGCTGTAAGCTTTTAAGCTTAAGGCTCCGATTGTGAAGATTGTAGCTACAGTCATTTAAACACAAGAGGAGATCAAAACTTTAAAAAAATAAACAAATAAACAATAAATGAATAAAAAATAAACAAACAAATAAAAAAACAAACAAACAAAAAACACTGTACAGCCAGTCATTTATTTTGAGTTGTGAGGCTTTTTAGTTTACAAGCAGCTCTGTAACAAGAGTTACTCTTAGAACAGTCATTACAAATAGTCTTCTACAGCCAACAGCCATTGCTTTTGGCCATAGCACTCTTAGGAATCCCGATCGTGTGCGCTTAGTTAGTACTTGGAATGGAGACTGCCAGGGAACACTAGGCGCTGTAAGCTTTTAAGCTTAAGGCTCCGATTGTGAAGATTATAGCTACAGTCATTTAAACACAAGAGGAGATCAAAACTTTTAAAAAAATAAACAAATAAACAATAAATGAATAAAAATAAACAAACAAATAAAAAAACAAACAAACAAAAACACTGTACAGCCAGTCATTTATTTTGAGTTGTGAGGCTTTTTAGTTTACAAGCAGCTCTGTAACAAGAGTTACTCTTAGAACAGTCATTACAAATAGTCTTCTACAGCCAACAGCCATTGCTTTTGGCCATAGCACTCTTAGGAATCCCGATCGTGTGCGCTTAGTTAGTACTTGGAATGGAGACTGCCAGGGAACACTAGGTGCTGTAAGCTTTTAAGCTTAAGGCTCCGATTGTGAAGATTGTGGCTACAGTCATTTAAACACAAGAGGAGATCAAAACTTAAAAAAAAATAAACAAATAAACAATAAATGAATAAAAAATAAACAAACAAATAAAAAAACAAACAAACAAAAAACACTGTACAGCCAGTCATTTATTTTGAGTTGTGAGGCTTTTTAGTTTACAAGCAGCTCTGTAACAAGAGTTACTCTTAGAACAGTCATTACAAATAGTCTTCTACAGCCAACAGCCATTGCTTTTGGCCATAGCACTCTTAGGAATCCCGATCGTGTGCGCTTAGTTAGTACTTGGAATGGAGACTGCCAGGGAACACTAGGCGCTGTAAGCTTTTAAGCTTAAGGCTCCGATTGTGAAGATTGTGGCTACAGTCATTTAAACACAAGAGGAGATCAAAACTTTAAAAAAAATAAACAAATAAACAATAAATGAATAAAAAATAAACAAACAAATAAAAAAGCAAACAAACAAAAAACACTGTACAGCCAGTCATTTATTTTGCGTTGTGAGGCTTTTTAGTTTACAAGCAGCTCTGTAACAAGAGTTACTCTTAGAACAGTCATTACAAATAGTCTTCTACAGCCAACAGCCATTGCTTTTGGCCATAGCACTCTTAGGAATCCCGATCGTGTGCGCTTAGTTAGTACTTGGAATGGAGACTGCCAGGGAACACTAGGCGCTGTAAGCTTTTAAGCTTAAGGCTCCGATTGTGAAGATTGTGGCTACAGTCATTTAAACACAAGAGGAGATCAAAACTTTTTAAAAAATAAACAAATAAACAATAAATGAATAAAAAATAAACAAACAAATAAAACAAACAAACAAACAAAAAACATTGTACAGCCAGTTATTTATTTTGAGTTGTGAGGCTTTTTAGTTTACAAGCAGCTCTGTAACAAGAGTTACTCTTAGAACAGTCATTACAAATAGTCTTCTACAGCCAACAGCCATTGCTTTTGGCCATAGCACTCTTAGGAATCCCGATCTTGTGCGCTTAGTTAATACTTGGAATGGAGACTGCCAGGGAACACTAGGCGCTGTAAGCTTTTAAGCTTAAGGCTCCGATTGTGAAGATTGTAGCTACAGTCATTTAAACACAAGAGGAGATCAAAACTTTTTAAAAAATAAACAAATAAACAATAAATGAATAAAAAATAAACAAACAAATAAAAAAACAAACAAACAAAAAACACTGTACAGCCAGTCATTTATTTTGAGTTGTGAGGCTTTTTAGTTTACAAGCAGCTCTGTAACAAGAGTTACTCTTAGAACAGTCATTACAAATAGTCTTCTACAGCCAACAGCCATTGCTTTTGGCCATAGCACTCTTAGGAATCCCGATCGTGTGCGCTTAGTTAGTACTTGGAATGGAGACTGCCAGGGAACACTAGGCGCTGTAAGCTTTTAAGCTTAAGGCTCCGATTGTGAAGATTGTGGCTACAGTCATTTAAACACAAGAGGAGATCAAAACTTTAAAAAAATAAACAAATAAACAATAAATGAATAAAAAATAAACAAACAAATAAAAAAACAAACAAACAAAAACACTGTACAGCCAGTCATTTATTTTGAGTTGTGAGGCTTTTTAGTTTACAAGCAGCTCTGTAACAAGAGTTACTCTTAGAACAGTCATTACAAATAGTCTTCTACAGCCAACAGCCATTGCTTTTGGCCATAGCACTCTTAGGAATCCCGATCTTGTGCGCTTAGTTAATACTTGGAATGGAGACTGCCAGGGAACACTAGGCGCTGTAAGCTTTTAAGCTTAAGGCTCCGATTGTGAAGATTGTAGCTACAGTCATTTAAACACAAGAGGAGATCAAAACTTTTTAAAAAATAAACAAATAAACAATAAATGAATAAAAAATAAACAAACAAATAAAAAAACAAACAAACAAAAACACTGTACAGCCAGTCATTTATTTTGAGTTGTGAGGCTTTTTAGTTTACAAGCAGCTCTGTAACAAGAGTTACTCTTAGAACAGTCATTACAAATAGTCTTCTACAGCCAACAGCCATTGCTTTTGGCCATAGCACTCTTAGGAATCCCGATCGTGTGCGCTTAGTTAGTACTTGGAATGGAGACTGCCAGGGAACACTAGGCGCTGTAAGCTTTTAAGCTTAAGGCTCCGATTGTGAAGATTGTGGCTACAGTCATTTAAACACAAGAGGAGATCAAAACTTTTAAAAAATAAACAAATAAACAATACATGAATAAAAAATAAACAAACAAATAAAAAAACAAACGAAAAACACTGTACAGCCAGTCATTTATTTTGAGTTGTGAGGCTTTTTAGTTTACAAGCAGCTCTGTAACAAGAGTTAGTCTTAGAACAGTCATTACAAATAGTCTTCTACAGCCAACAGCCATTGCTTTTGGCCATAGCACTCTTAGGAATCCCGATCGTGTGCGCTTAGTTAGTACTTGGAATGGAGACTGCCAGGGAACACTAGGCGCTGTAAGCTTTTAAGCTTAAGGCTCCGATTGTGAAGATTGTGGCTACAGTCATTTAAACACAAGAGGAGATCAAAACTTTAAAAAAATAAACAAATAAACAATAAATGAATAAAAAATAAACAAACAAATAAAAAAACAAACAAACAAAAAACATTGTACAGCCAGTCATTTATTTTGAGTTGTGAGGCTTTTTAGTTTACAAGCAGCTCTGTAACAAGAGTTACTCTTAGAACAGTCATTACAAATAGTCTTCTACAGCCAACAGCCATTGCTTTTGGCCATAGCACTCTTAGGAATCCCGATCGTGTGCGCTTAGTTAGTACTTGGAATGGAGACTGCCAGGGAACACTAGGCGCTGTAAGCTTTTAAGCTTAAGGCTCCGATTGTGAAGATTGTGGCTACAGTCATTTAAACACAAGAGGAGATCAAAACTTTAAAAAAATAAACAAATAAACAATAAATGAATAAAAAATAAACAAACAAATAAAAAAACAAACAAACAAAAAACACTGTACAGCCAGTCATTTATTTTGAGTTGTGAGGCTTTTTAGTTTACAAGCAGCTCTGTAACAAGAGTTACTCTTAGAACAGTCATTACAAATAGTCTTCTACAGCCAACAGCCATTGCTTTTGGCCATAGCACTCTTAGGAATCCCGATCGTGTGCGCTTAGTTAGTACTTGGAATGGAGACTGCCAGGGAACACTAGGCGCTGTAAGCTTTTAAGCTTAAGGCTCCGATTGTGAAGATTGTGGCTACAGTCATTTAAACACAAGAGGAGATCAAAACTTTAAAAAAATAAACAAATAAACAATAAATGAATAAAAAATAAACAAACAAATAAAAAAACAAACAAACAAAAAACACTGTACAGCCAGTCATTTATTTTGAGTTGTGAGGCTTTTTAGTTTACAAGCAGCTCTGTAACAAGAGTTACTCTTAGAACAGTCATTACAAATAGTCTTCTACAGCCAACAGCCATTGCTTTTGGCCATAGCACTCTTAGGAATCCCGATCGTGTGCGCTTAGTTAGTACTTGGAATGGAGACTGCCAGGGAACACTAGGCGCTGTAAGCTTTTAAGCTTAAGGCTCCGATTGTGAAGATTGTGGCTACAGTCATTTAAACACAAGAGGAGATCAAAACTTTTTAAAAAATAAACAAATAAACAGTAAATGAATAAAAAATAAACAAACAAATAAAAAAAACAAACAAACAAAAAACACTGTACAGCCAGTCATTTATTTTGAGTTGTGAGGCTTTTTAGTTTACAAGCAGCTCTGTAACAAGAGTTACTCTTAGAACAGTCATTACAAATAGTCTTCTACAGCCAACAGCCATTGCTTTTGGCCATAGCACTCTTAGGAATCCCGATCGTGTGCGCTTAGTTAGTACTTGGAATGGAGACTGCCAGGGAACACTAGGCGCTGTAAGCTTTTAAGCTTAAGGCTCCGATTGTGAAGATTGTGGCTACAGTCATTTAAACACAAGAGGAGATCAAAACTTTTTAAAAAATAAACAAATAAACAGTAAATGAATAAAAAATAAACAAACAAATAAAAAAAACAAACAAACAAAAAACACTGTACAGCCAGTCATTTATTTTGAGTTGTGAGGCTTTTTAGTTTACAAGCAGCTCTGTAGCAAGAGTTACTCTTAGAACAGTCATTACAAATAGTCTTCTACAGCCAACAGCCATTGCTTTTGGCCATAGCACTCTTAGGAATCCCGATCGTGTGCGCTTAGTTAGTACTTGGAATGGAGACTGCCAGGGAACACTAGGCGCTGTAAGCTTTTAAGCTTAAGGCTCCGATTGTGAAGATTGTGGCTACAGTCATTTAAACACAAGAGGAGATCAAAACTTTTTAAAAAATAAACAAATAAACAGTAAATGAATAAAAAATAAACAAACAAATAAAAAAAACAAACAAACAAAAAACATTGTACAGCCAGTTATTTATTTTGAGTTGTGAGGCTTTTTAGTTTACAAGCAGCTCTGTAACAAGAGTTACTCTTAGAACAGTCATTACAAATAGTCTTCTACAGCCAACAGCCATTGCTTTTGGCCATAGCACTCTTAGGAATCCCGATCGTGTGCGCTTAGTTAGTACTTGGAATGGAGACTGCCAGGGAACACTAGGCGCTGTAAGCTTTTAAGCTTAAGGCTCCGATTGTGAAGATTGTGGCTACAGTCATTTAAACACAAGAGGAGATCAAAACTTTTTAAAAAATAAACAAATAAACAGTAAATGAATAAAAAATAAACAAACAAATAAAAAAAACAAACAAACAAAAAACATTGTACAGCCAGTTATTTATTTTGAGTTGTGAGGCTTTTTAGTTTACAAGCAGCTCTGTAACAAGAGTTACTCTTAGAACAGTCATTACAAATAGTCTTCTACAGCCAACAGCCATTGCTTTTGGCCATAGCACTCTTAGGAATCCCGATCGTGTGCGCTTAGTTAGTACTTGGAATGGAGACTGCCAGGGAACACTAGGCGCTGTAAGCTTTTAAGCTTAAGGCTCCGATTGTGAAGATTGTGGCTACAGTCATTTAAACACAAGAGGAGATCAAAACTTTAAAAAAATAAACAAATAAACAATAAATGAATAAAAAATAAACAAACAAATAAAAAACAAACAAACAAAAAACATTGTACAGCCAGTCATTTATTTTGAGTTGTGAGGCTTTTTAGTTTACAAGCAGCTCTGTAACAAGAGTTACTCTTAGAACAGTCATTACAAATAGTCTTCTACAGCCAACAGCCATTGCTTTTGGCCATAGCACTCTTAGGAATCCCGATCGTGTGCGCTTAGTTAGTACTTGGAATGGAGACTGCCAGGGAACACTAGGCGCTGTAAGCTTTTAAGCTTAAGGCTCCGATTGTGAAGATTGTGGCTACAGTCATTTAAACACAAGAGGAGATCAAAACTTTAAAAAAATAAACAAATAAACAATAAATGAATAAAAAATAAACAAACAAATAAAAAAACAAACAAACAAAAAACACTGTACAGCCAGTCATTTATTTTGAGTTGTGAGGCTTTTTAGTTTACAAGCAGCTCTGTAACAAGAGTTACTCTTAGAACAGTCATTACAAATAGTCTTCTACAGCCAACAGCCATTGCTTTTGGCCATAGCACTCTTAGGAATCCCGATCGTGTGCGCTTAGTTAGTACTTGGAATGGAGACTGCCAGGGAACACTAGGCGCTGAAAGCTTTTAAGCTTAAGGCTCCGATTGTGAAGATTGTGGCTACAGTCATTTAAACACAAGAGGAGATCAAAACTTTTTAAAAAATAAACAAATAAACAATAAATGAATAAAAAATAAACAAACAAATAAAAAAACAAACAAACAAAAAACATTGTACAGCCAGTTATTTATTTTGAGTTGTGAGGCTTTTTAGTTTACAAGCAGCTCTGTAACAAGAGTTACTCTTAGAACAGTCATTACAAATAGTCTTCTACAGCCAACAGCCATTGCTTTTGGCCATAGCACTCTTAGGAATCCCGATCGTGTGCGCTTAGTTAGTACTTGGAATGGAGACTGCCAGGGAACACTAGGCGCTGTAAGCTTTTAAGCTTAAGGCTCCGATTGTGAAGATTGTGGCTACAGTCATTTAAACACAAGAGGAGATCAAAACTTTAAAAAAATAAACAAATAAACAATAAATGAATAAAAAATAAACAAACAAATAAAAAAACAAACAAACAAAAAACACTGTACAGCCAGTCATTTATTTTGAGTTGTGAGGCTTTTTAGTTTACAAGCAGCTCTGTAACAAGAGTTACTCTTAGAACAGTCATTACAAATAGTCTTCTACAGCCAACAGCCATTGCTTTTGGCCATAGCACTCTTAGGAATCCCGATCGTGTGCGCTTAGTTAGTACTTGGAATGGAGACTGCCAGGGAACACTAGGCGCTGTAAGCTTTTAAGCTTAAGGCTCCGATTGTGAAGATTGTGGCTACAGTCATTTAAACACAAGAGGAGATCAAAACTTTTTAAAAAATAAACAAATAAACAGTAAATGAATAAAAAATAAACAAACAAATAAAAAAACAAACAAACAAAAAACATTGTACAGCCAGTTATTTATTTTGAGTTGTGAGGCTTTTTAGTTTACAAGCAGCTCTGTAACAAGAGTTACTCTTAGAACAGTCATTACAAATAGTCTTCTACAGCCAACAGCCATTGCTTTTGGCCATAGCACTCTTAGGAATCCCGATCGTGTGCGCTTAGTTAGTACTTGGAATGGAGACTGCCAGGGAACACTAGGCGCTGTAAGCTTTTAAGCTTAAGGCTCCGATTGTGAAGATTGTGGCTACAGTCATTTAAACACAAGAGGAGATCAAAACTTTAAAAAAATAAACAAATAAACAATAAATGAATAAAAAATAAACAAACAAATAAAAAAACAAACAAACAAAAAACACTGTACAGCCAGTCATTTATTTTGAGTTGTGAGGCTTTTTAGTTTACAAGCAGCTCTGTAACAAGAGTTACTCTTAGAACAGTCATTACAAATAGTCTTCTACAGCCAACAGCCATTGCTTTTGGCCATAGCACTCTTAGGAATCCCGATCGTGTGCGCTTAGTTAGTACTTGGAATGGAGACTGCCAGGGAACACTAGGCGCTGTAAGCTTTTAAGCTTAAGGCTCCGATTGTGAAGATTGTGGCTACAGTCATTTAAACACAAGAGGAGATCAAAACTTTTTAAAAAATAAACAAATAAACAGTAAATGAATAAAAAATAAACAAACAAATAAAAAAACAAACAAACAAAAAACACTGTACAGCCAGTCATTTATTTTGAGTTGTGAGGCTTTTTAGTTTACAAGCAGCTCTGTAACAAGAGTTACTCTTAGAACAGTCATTACAAATAGTCTTCTACAGCCAACAGCCATTGCTTTTGGCCATAGCACTCTTAGGAATCCCGATCGTGTGCGCTTAGTTAGTACTTGGAATGGAGACTGCCAGGGAACACTAGGCGCTGTAAGCTTTTAAGCTTAAGGCTCCGATTGTGAAGATTGTGGCTACAGTCATTTAAACACAAGAGGAGATCAAAACTTTAAAAAAATAAACAAATAAACAATAAATGAATAAAAAATAAACAAACAAATAAAAAAAAAAAAAAACAAAAAACACTGTACAGCCAGTCATTTATTTTGAGTTGTGAGGCTTTTTAGTTTACAAGCAGCTCTGTAACAAGAGTTACTCTTAGAACAGTCATTACAAATAGTCTTCTACAGCCAACAGCCATTGCTTTTGGCCATAGCACTCTTAGGAATCCCGATCGTGTGCGCTTAGTTAGTACTTGGAATGGAGACTGCCAGGGAACACTAGGCGCTGTAAGCTTTTAAGCTTAAGGCTCCGATTGTGAAGATTGTGGCTACAGTCATTTAAACACAAGAGGAGATCAAAACTTTTTAAAAAATAAACAAATAAACAGTAAATGAATAAAAAATAAACAAACAAATAAAAAAAACAAACAAACAAAAAACATTGTACAGCCAGTTATTTATTTTGAGTTGTGAGGCTTTTTAGTTTACAAGCAGCTCTGTAACAAGAGTTACTCTTAGAACAGTCATTACAAATAGTCTTCTACAGCCAACAGCCATTGCTTTTGGCCATAGCACTCTTAGGAATCCCGATCGTGTGCGCTTAGTTAGTACTTGGAATGGAGACTGCCAGGGAACACTAGGCGCTGTAAGCTTTTAAGCTTAAGGCTCCGATTGTGAAGATTGTGGCTACAGTCATTTAAACACAAGAGGAGATCAAAACTTTTTAAAAAATAAACAAATAAACAGTAAATGAATAAAAAATAAACAAACAAATAAAAAAAACAAACAAACAAAAAACACTGTACAGCCAGTCATTTATTTTGAGTTGTGAGGCTTTTTAGTTTACAAGCAGCTCTGTAACAAGAGTTACTCTTAGAACAGTCATTACAAATAGTCTTCTACAGCCAACAGCCATTGCTTTTGGCCATAGCACTCTTAGGAATCCCGATCGTGTGCGCTTAGTTAGTACTTGGAATGGAGACTGCCAGGGAACACTAGGCGCTGTAAGCTTTTAAGCTTAAGGCTCCGATTGTGAAGATTGTGGCTACAGTCATTTAAACACAAGAGGAGATCAAAACTTTAAAAAAATAAACAAATAAACAATAAATGAATAAAAAATAAACAAACAAATAAAAAAACAAACAAACAAAAAACATTGTACAGCCAGTCATTTATTTTGAGTTGTGAGGCTTTTTAGTTTACAAGCAGCTCTGTAACAAGAGTTACTCTTAGAACAGTCATTACAAATAGTCTTCTACAGCCAACAGCCATTGCTTTTGGCCATAGCACTCTTAGGAATCCCGATCGTGTGCGCTTAGTTAGTACTTGGAATGGAGACTGCCAGGGAACACTAGGCGCTGTAAGCTTTTAAGCTTAAGGCTCCGATTGTGAAGATTGTGGCTACAGTCATTTAAACACAAGAGGAGATCAAAACTTTAAAAAAATAAACAAATAAACAATAAATGAATAAAAAATAAACAAACAAATAAAAAAACAAACAAACAAAAAACACTGTACAGCCAGTCATTTATTTTGAGTTGTGAGGCTTTTTAGTTTACAAGCAGCTCTGTAACAAGAGTTACTCTTAGAACAGTCATTACAAATAGTCTTCTACAGCCAACAGCCATTGCTTTTGGCCATAGCACTCTTAGGAATGCCGATCGTGTGCGCTTAGTTAGTACTTGGAATGGAGACTGCCAGGGAACACTAGGCGCTGTAAGCTTTTAAGCTTAAGGCTCCGATTGTGAAGATTGTGGCTACAGTCATTTAAACACAAGAGGAGATCAAAACTTTTTAAAAAATAAACAAATAAACAGTAAATGAATAAAAAATAAACAAACAAATAAAAAAAACAAACAAACAAAAAACACTGTACAGCCAGTCATTTATTTTGAGTTGTGAGGCTTTTTAGTTTACAAGCAGCTCTGTAACAAGAGTTACTCTTAGAACAGTCATTACAAATAGTCTTCTACAGCCAACAGCCATTGCTTTTGGCCATAGCACTCTTAGGAATCCCGATCGTGTGCGCTTAGTTAGTACTTGGAATGGAGACTGCCAGGGAACACTAGGCGCTGTAAGCTTTTAAGCTTAAGGCTCCGATTGTGAAGATTGTGGCTACAGTCATTTAAACACAAGAGGAGATCAAAACTTTTTAAAAAATAAACAAATAAACAGTAAATGAATAAAAAATAAACAAACAAATAAAAAAAACAAACAAACAAAAAACATTGTACAGCCAGTTATTTATTTTGAGTTGTGAGGCTTTTTAGTTTACAAGCAGCTCTGTAACAAGAGTTACTCTTAGAACAGTCATTACAAATAGTCTTCTACAGCCAACAGCCATTGCTTTTGGCCATAGCACTCTTAGGAATCCCGATCGTGTGCGCTTAGTTAGTACTTGGAATGGAGACTGCCAGGGAACACTAGGCGCTGTAAGCTTTTAAGCTTAAGGCTCCGATTGTGAAGATTGTGGCTACAGTCATTTAAACACAAGAGGAGATCAAAACTTTAAAAAAATAAACAAATAAACAATAAATGAATAAAAAATAAACAAACAAATAAAAAAACAAACAAACAAAAAACACTGTACAGCCAGTCATTTATTTTGAGTTGTGAGGCTTTTTAGTTTACAAGCAGCTCTGTAACAAGAGTTACTCTTAGAACAGTCATTACAAATAGTCTTCTACAGCCAACAGCCATTGCTTTTGGCCATAGCACTCTTAGGAATCCCGATCATGTGCGCTTAGTTAGTACTTGGAATGGAGACTGCCAGGGAACACTAGGCGCTGTAAGCTTTTAAGCTTAAGGCTCCGATTGTGAAGATTGTGGCTACAGTCATTTAAACACAAGAGGAGATCAAAACTTTTTAAAAAATAAACAAATAAACAGTAAATGAATAAAAAATAAACAAACAAATTAAAAAAACAAACAAACAAAAAACATTGTACAGCCAGTTATTTATTTTGAGTTGTGAGGCTTTTTAGTTTACAAGCAGCTCTGTAACAAGAGTTACTCTTAGAACAGTCATTACAAATAGTCTTCTACAGCCAACAGCCATTGCTTTTGGCCATAGCACTCTTAGGAATCCCGATCGTGTGCGCTTAGTTAGTACTTGGAATGGAGACTGCCAGGGAACACTAGGCGCTGTAAGCTTTTAAGCTTAAGGCTCCGATTGTGAAGATTGTGGCTACAGTCATTTAAACACAAGAGGAGATCAAAACTTTTTAAAAAATAAACAAATAAACAATAAATGAATAAAAAATAAACAAACAAATAAAAAAACAAACAAACAAAAAACACTGTACAGCCAGTCATTTATTTTGAGTTGTGAGGCTTTTTAGTTTACAAGCAGCTCTGTAACAAGAGTTACTCTTAGAACAGTCATTACAAATCGTCTTCTACAGCCAACAGCCATTGCTTTTGGCCATAGCACTCTTAGGAATCCCGATCTTGTGCGCTTAGTTAATACTTGGAATGGAGACTGCCAGGGAACACTAGGCGCTGTAAGCTTTTAAGCTTAAGGCTCCGATTGTGAAGATTGTAGCTACAGTCATTTAAACACAAGAGGAGATCAAAACTTTAAAAAAATTAACAAATAAACAATAAATGAATAAAAAATAAACAAACAAATAAAAAAACAAACAAACAAAAAACACTGTACAGCCAGTCATTTATTTTGAGTTGTGAGGCTTTTTAGTTCACAAGCAGCTCTGTAACAAGAGTTACTCTTAGAACAGTCATTACAAATAGTCTTCTACAGCCAACAGCCATTGCTTTTGGCCATAGCACTCTTAGGAATCCCGATCGTGTGCGCTTAGTTAGTACTTGGAATGGAGACTGCCAGGGAACACTAGGCGCTGTAAGCTTTTAAGCTTAAGGCTCCGATTGTGAAGATTGTGGCTACAGTCATTTAAACACAAGAGGAGATCAAAACTTTTTAAAAAATAAACAAATAAACAGTAAATGAATAAAAAATAAACAAACAAATAAAAAAACAAACAAACAAAAAACATTGTACAGCCAGTTATTTATTTTGAGTTGTGAGGCTTTTTAGTTTACAAGCAGCTCTGTAACAAGAGTTACTCTTAGAACAGTCATTACAAATAGTCTTCTACAGCCAACAGCCATTGCTTTTGGCCATAGCACTCTTAGGAATCCCGATCGTGTGCGCTTAGTTAGTACTTGGAATGGAGACTGCCAGGGAACACTAGGCGCTGTAAGCTTTTAAGCTTAAGGCTCCGATTGTGAAGATTGTGGCTACAGTCATTTAAACACAAGAGGAGATCAAAACTTTTTAAAAAATAAACAAATAAACAATAAATGAATAAAAAATAAACAAACAAATAAAAAAACAAACAAACAAAAAACACTGTACAGCCAGTCATTTATTTTGAGTTGTGAGGCTTTTTAGTTTACAAGCAGCTCTGTAACAAGAGTTAGTCTTAGAACAGTCATTACAAATAGTCTTCTACAGCCAACAGCCATTGCTTTTGGCCATAGCACTCTTAGGAATCCCGATCGTGTGCGCTTAGTTAGTACTTGGAATGGAGACTGCCAGGGAACACTAGGCGCTGTAAGCTTTTAAGCTTAAGGCTCCGATTGTGAAGATTGTGGCTACAGTCATTTAAACACAAGAGGAGATCAAAACTTTAAAAAAATAAACAAATAAACAATAAATGAATAAAAAATAAACAAACAAATGAAAAAACAAACAAACAAAAAACATTGTACAGCCAGTTATTTATTTTGAGTTGTGAGGCTTTTTAGTTTACAAGCAGCTCTGTAACAAGAGTTACTCTTAGAACAGTCATTACAAATAGTCTTCTACAGCCAACAGCCATTGCTTTTGGCCATAGCACTCTTAGGAATCCCGATCGTGTGCGCTTAGTTAGTACTTGGAATGGAGACTGCCAGGGAACACTAGGCGCTGTAAGCTTTTAAGCTTAAGGCTCCGATTGTGAAGATTGTGGCTACAGTCATTTAAACACAAGAGGAGATCAAAACTTTAAAAAAATAAACAAATAAACAATAAATGAATAAAAAATAAACAAACAAATAAAAAAACAAATAAACAAAAAACATTGTACAGCCAGTTATTTATTTTGAGTTGTGAGGCTTTTTAGTTTACAAGCAGCTCTGTAACAAGAGTTACTCTTAGAACAGTCATTACAAATAGTCTTCTACAGCCAACAGCCATTGCTTTTGGCCATAGCACTCTTAGGAATCCCGATCGTGTGCGCTTAGTTAGTACTTGGAATGGAGACTGCCAGGGAACACTAGGCGCTGTAAGCTTTTAAGCTTAAGGCTCCGATTGTGAAGATTGTGGCTACAGTCATTTAAACACAAGAGGAGATCAAAACTTTTTAAAAAATAAACAAATAAACAATAAATGAATAAAAAATAAACAAACAAATAAAAAAACAAACAAACAAAAAACACTGTACAGCCAGTCATTTATTTTGAGTTGTGAGGCTTTTTAGTTTACAAGCAGCTCTGTAACAAGAGTTACTCTTAGAACAGTCATTACAAATAGTCTTCTACAGCCAACAGCCATTGCTTTTGGCCATAGCACTCTTAGGAATCCCGATCTTGTGCGCTTAGTTAATACTTGGAATGGAGACTGCCAGGGAACACTAGGCGCTGTAAGCTTTTAAGCTTAAGGCTCCGATTGTGAAGATTGTAGCTACAGTCATTTAAACACAAGAGGAGATCAAAACTTTAAAAAAATTAACAAATAAACAATAAATGAATAAAAAATAAACAAACAAATAAAAAAACAAACAAACAAAAAACACTGTACAGCCAGTCATTTATTTTGAGTTGTGAGGCTTTTTAGTTTACAAGCAGCTCTGTAACAAGAGTTACTCTTAGAACAGTCATTACAAATAGTCTTCTACAGCCAACAGCCATTGCTTTTGGCCATAGCACTCTTAGGAATCCCGATCGTGTGCGCTTAGTTAGTACTTGGAATGGAGACTGCCAGAAAACACTAGGCGCTGTAAGCTTTTAAGCTTAAGGCTCCGATTGTGAAGATTGTGGCTACAGTCATTTAAACACAAGAGGAGATCAAAACTTTAAAAAAATAAACAAATAAACAATAAATGAATAAAAAATAAACAAACAAATAAAAAAACAAATAAACAAAAAACATTGTACAGCCAGTTATTTATTTTGAGTTGTGAGGCTTTTTAGTTTACAAGCAGCTCTGTAACAAGAGTTACTCCTAGAACAGTCATTACAAATAGTCTTCTACAGCCAACAGCCATTGCTTTTGGCCATAGCACTCTTAGGAATCCCGATCGTGTGCGCTTAGTTAGTACTTGGAATGGAGACTGCCAGGGAACACTAGGCGCTGTAAGCTTTTAAGCTTAAGGCTCCGATTGTGAAGATTGTGGCTACAGTCATTTAAACACAAGAGGAGATCAAAACTTTTTAAAAAATAAACAAATAAACAATAAATGAATAAAAAATAAACAAACAAATAAAAAAACAAACAAACAAAAAACACTGTACAGCCAGTCATTTATTTTGAGTTGTGAGGCTTTTTAGTTTACAAGCAGCTCTGTAACAAGAGTTAGTCTTAGAACAGTCATTACAAATAGTCTTCTACAGCCAACAGCCATTGCTTTTGGCCATAGCACTCTTAGGAATCCCGATCGTGTGCGCTTAGTTAGTACTTGGAATGGAGACTGCCAGGGAACACTAGGCGCTGTAAGCTTTTAAGCTTAAGGCTCCGATTGTGAAGATTGTGGCTACAGTCATTTAAACACAAGAGGAGATCAAAACTTTAAAAAAATAAACAAATAAACTATAAATGAATAAAAAATAAACAAACAAATAAAAAAACAAACAAACAAAAAACATTGTACAGCCAGTCATTTATTTTGAGTTGTGAGGCTTTTTAGTTTACAAGCAGCTCTGTAACAAGAGTTACTCTTAGAACAGTCATTACAAATAGTCTTCTACAGCCAACAGCCATTGCTTTTGGCCATAGCACTCTTAGGAATCCCGATCGTGTGCGCTTAGTTAGTACTTGGAATGGAGACTGCCAGGGAACACTAGGCGCTGTAAGCTTTTAAGCTTAAGGCTCCGATTGTGAAGATTGTGGCTACAGTCATTTAAACACAAGAGGAGATCAAAACTTTAAAAAAATAAACAAATAAACAATAAATGAATAAAAAATAAACAAACAAATAAAAAAACAAACAAACAAAAAACACTGTACAGCCAGTCATTTATTTTGAGTTGTGAGGCTTTTTAGTTTACAAGCAGCTCTGTAACAAGAGTTACTCTTAGAACAGTCATTACAAATAGTCTTCTACAGCCAACAGCCATTGCTTTTGGCCATAGCACTCTTAGGAATCCCGATCGTGTGCGCTTAGTTAGTACTTGGAATGGAGACTGCCAAGGAACACTAGGCGCTGTAAGCTTTTAAGCTTAAGGCTCCGATTGTGAAGATTGTGGCTACAGTCATTTAAACACAAGAAGAGATCAAAACTTTTTAAAAAATAAACAAATAAACAATAAATGAATAAAAAATAAACAAACAAATAAAAAAACAAACAAACAAAAAACACTGTACAGCCAGTCATTTATTTTGAGTTGTGAGGCTTTTTAGTTTACAAGCAGCTCTGTAACAAGAGTTAGTCTTAGAACAGTCATTACAAATAGTCTTCTACAGCCAACAGCCATTGCTTTTGGCCATAGCACTCTTAGGAATCCCGATCGTGTGCGCTTAGTTAGTACTTGGAATGGAGACTGCCAGGGAACACTAGGCGCTGTAAGCTTTTAAGCTTAAGGCTCCGATTGTGAAGATTGTGGCTACAGTCATTTAAACACAAGAGGAGATCAAAACTTTTTAAAAAATAAACAAATAAACAATAAATGAATAAAAAATAAACAAACAAATAAAAAAACAAACAAACAAAAAACACTGTACAGCCAGTCATTTATTTTGAGTTGTGAGGCTTTTTAGTTTACAAGCAGCTCTGTAACAAGAGTTACTCTTAGAACAGTCATTACAAATAGTCTTCTACAGCCAACAGCCATTGCTTTTGGCCATAGCACTCTTAGGAATCCCGATCGTGTGCGCTTAGTTAGTACTTGGAATGGAGACTGCCAGGGAACACTAGGCGCTGTAAGCTTTTAAGCTTAAGGCTCCGATTGTGAAGATTGTGGCTACAGTCATTTAAACACAAGAGGAGATCAAAACTTTAAAAAAATAAACAAATAAACTATAAATGAATAAAAAATAAACAAACAAATAAAAAAACAAACAAACAAAAAACATTGTACAGCCAGTAATTTATTTTGAGTTGTGAGGCTTTTTAGTTTACAAGCAGCTCTGTAACAAGAGTTACTCTTAGAACAGTCATTACAAATAGTCTTCTACAGCCAACAGCCATTGCTTTTGGCCATAACACTCTTAGGAATCCCGATCGTGTGCGCTTAGTTAGTACTTGGAATGGAGACTGCCAGGGAACACTAGGCGCTGTAAGCTTTTAAGCTTAAGGCTCCGATTGTGAAGATTGTGGCTACAGTCATTTAAACACAAGAGGAGATCAAAACTTTAAAAAAATAAACAAATAAACAATAAATGAATAAAAAATAAACAAACAAATAAAAAAACAAACAAACAAAAAACATTGTACAGCCAGTCATTTATTTTGAGTTGTGAGGCTTTTTAGTTTACAAGCAGCTCTGTAACAAGAGTTACTCTTAGAACAGTCATTACAAATAGTCTTCTACAGCCAACAGCCATTGCTTTTGGCCATAGCACTCTTAGGAATCCCGATCGTGTGCGCTTAGTTAATACTTGGAATGGAGACTGCCAGGGAACACTAGGCGCTGTAAGCTTTTAAGCTTAAGGCTCCGATTGTGAAGATTGTGGCTACAGTCATTTAAACACAAGAGGAGATCAAAACTTTAAAAAAATAAACAAATAAACAATAAATGAATAAAAAATAAACAAACAAATAAAAAAACAAACAAACAAAAAACATTGTACAGCCAGTCATTTATTTTGAGTTGTGAGGCTTTTTAGTTTACAAGCAGCTCTGTAACAAGAGTTACTCTTAGAACAGTCATTACAAATAGTCTTCTACAGCCAACAGCCATTGCTTTTGGCCATAGCACTCTTAGGAATCCCGATCGTGTGCGCTTAGTTAATACTTGGAATGGAGACTGCCAGGGAACACTAGGCGCTGTAAGCTTTTAAGCTTAAGGCTCCGATTGTGAAGATTGTAGCTACAGTCATTTAAACACAAGAGGAGATCAAAACTTTTTAAAAAATAAACAAATAAACAATAAATGAATAAAAAATAAACAAACAAATAAAAAAACAAACAAACAAAAAACACTGTACAGCCAGTCATTTATTTTGAGTTGTGAGGCTTTTTAGTTTACAAGCAGCTCTGTAACAAGAGTTACTCTTAGAACAGTCATTACAAATAGTCTTCTACAGCCAACAGCCATTGCTTTTGGCCATAGCACTCTTAGGAATCCCGATCGTGTGCGCTTAGTTAGTACTTGGAATGGAGACTGCCAGAGAACACTAGGCGCTGTAAGCTTTTAAGCTTAAGGCTCCGATTGTGAAGATTGTGGCTACAGTCATTTAAACACAAGAGGAGATCAAAACTTTAAAAAAATAAACAAATAAACAATAAATGAATAAAAAATAAACAAACAAATAAAAAAACAAACAAACAAAAAACACTGTACAGCCAGTCATTTATTTTGAGTTGTGAGGCTTTTTAGTTTACAAGCAGCTCTGTAACAAGAGTTACTCTTAGAACAGTCATTACAAATAGTCTTCTACAGCCAACAGCCATTGCTTTTGGCCATAGCACTCTTAGGAATCCCGATCGTGTGCGCTTAGTTAGTACTTGGAATGGAGACTGCCAGGGAACACTAGGCGCTGTAAGCTTTTAAGCTTAAGGCTCCGATTGTGAAGATTGTGGCTACAGTCATTTAAACACAAGAGGAGATCAAAACTTTAAAAAAATAAACAAATAAACAATAAATGAATAAAAAATAAACAAACAAATAAAAAAACAAACAAACAAAAAACACTGTACAGCCAGTCATTTATTTTGAGTTGTGAGGCTTTTTAGTTTACAAGCAGCTCTGTAACAAGAGTTACTCTTAGAACAGTCATTACAAATAGTCTTCTACAGCCAACAGCCATTGCTTTTGGCCATAGCACTCTTAGGAATCCCGATCGTGTGCGCTTAGTTAGTACTTGGAATGGAGACTGCCAGAAAACACTAGGCGCTGTAAGCTTTTAAGCTTAAGGCTCCGATTGTGAAGATTGTGGCTACAGTCATTTAAACACAAGAGGAGATCAAAACTTTAAAAAAATAAACAAATAAACAATAAATGAATAAAAAATAAACAAACAAATAAAAAAACAAATAAACAAAAAACATTGTACAGCCAGTTATTTATTTTGAGTTGTGAGGCTTTTTAGTTTACAAGCAGCTCTGTAACAAGAGTTACTCCTAGAACAGTCATTACAAATAGTCTTCTACAGCCAACAGCCATTGCTTTTGGCCATAGCACTCTTAGGAATCCCGATCGTGTGCGCTTAGTTAGTACTTGGAATGGAGACTGCCAGGGAACACTAGGCGCTGTAAGCTTTTAAGCTTAAGGCTCCGATTGTGAAGATTGTGGCTACAGTCATTTAAACACAAGAGGAGATCAAAACTTTTTAAAAAATAAACAAATAAACAATAAATGAATAAAAAATAAACAAACAAATAAAAAAACAAACAAACAAAAAACACTGTACAGCCAGTCATTTATTTTGAGTTGTGAGGCTTTTTAGTTTACAAGCAGCTCTGTAACAAGAGTTACTCTTAGAACAGTCATTACAAATAGTCTTCTACAGCCAACAGCCATTGCTTTTGGCCATAGCACTCTTAGGAATCCCGATCGTGTGCGCTTAGTTAGTACTTGGAATGGAGACTGCCAGGGAACACTAGGCGCTGTAAGCTTTTAAGCTTAAGGCTCCGATTGTGAAGATTGTGGCTACAGTCATTTAAACACAAGAGGAGATCAAAACTTTAAAAAAATAAACAAATAAACTATAAATGAATAAAAAATAAACAAACAAATAAAAAAACAAACAAACAAAAAACATTGTACAGCCAGTAATTTATTTTGAGTTGTGAGGCTTTTTAGTTTACAAGCAGCTCTGTAACAAGAGTTACTCTTAGAACAGTCATTACAAATAGTCTTCTACAGCCAACAGCCATTGCTTTTGGCCATAGCACTCTTAGGAATCCCGATCTTGTGCGCTTAGTTAATACTTGGAATGGAGACTGCCAGGGAACACTAGGCGCTGTAAGCTTTTAAGCTTAAGGCTCCGATTGTGAAGATTGTAGCTACAGTCATTTAAACACAAGAGGAGATCAAAACTTTAAAAAAATTAACAAATAAACAATAAATGAATAAAAAATAAACAAACAAATAAAAAAACAAACAAACAAAAAACACTGTACAGCCAGTCATTTATTTTGAGTTGTGAGGCTTTTTAGTTTACAAGCAGCTCTGTAACAAGAGTTACTCTTAGAACAGTCATTACAAATAGTCTTCTACAGCCAACAGCCATTGCTTTTGGCCATAACACTCTTAGGAATCCCGATCGTGTGCGCTTAGTTAGTACTTGGAATGGAGACTGCCAGGGAACACTAGGCGCTGTAAGCTTTTAAGCTTAAGGCTCCGATTGTGAAGATTGTGGCTACAGTCATTTAAACACAAGAGGAGATCAAAACTTTAAAAAAATAAACAAATAAACAATAAATGAATAAAAAATAAACAAACAAATAAAAAAACAAACAAACAAAAAACATTGTACAGCCAGTCATTTATTTTGAGTTGTGAGGCTTTTTAGTTTACAAGCAGCTCTGTAACAAGAGTTACTCTTAGAACAGTCATTACAAATAGTCTTCTACAGCCAACAGCCATTGCTTTTGGCCATAGCACTCTTAGGAATCCCGATCGTGTGCGCTTAGTTAATACTTGGAATGGAGACTGCCAGGGAACACTAGGCGCTGTAAGCTTTTAAGCTTAAGGCTCCGATTGTGAAGATTGTAGCTACAGTCATTTAAACACAAGAGGAGATCAAAACTTTTTAAAAAATAAACAAATAAACAATAAATGAATAAAAAATAAACAAACAAATAAAAAAACAAACAAACAAAAAACACTGTACAGCCAGTCATTTATTTTGAGTTGTGAGGCTTTTTAGTTTACAAGCAGCTCTGTAACAAGAGTTACTCTTAGAACAGTCATTACAAATAGTCTTCTACAGCCAACAGCCATTGCTTTTGGCCATAGCACTCTTAGGAATCCCGATCGTGTGCGCTTAGTTAGTACTTGGAATGGAGACTGCCAGGGAACACTAGGCGCTGTAAGCTTTTAAGCTTAAGGCTCCGATTGTGAAGATTGTGGCTACAGTCATTTAAACACAAGAGGAGATCAAAACTTTAAAAAAATAAACAAATAAACAATAAATGAATAAAAAATAAACAAACAAATAAAAAAACAAACAAACAAAAAACACTGTACAGCCAGTCATTTATTTTGAGTTGTGAGGCTTTTTAGTTTACAAGCAGCTCTGTAACAAGAGTTACTCTTAGAACAGTCATTACAAATAGTCTTCTACAGCCAACAGCCATTGCTTTTGGCCATAGCACTCTTAGGAATCCCGATCGTGTGCGCTTAGTTAGTACTTGGAATGGAGACTGCCAGGGAACACTAGGCGCTGTAAGCTTTTAAGCTTAAGGCTCCGATTGTGAAGATTGTGGCTACAGTCATTTAAACACAAGAGGAGATCAAAACTTTAAAAAAATAAACAAATAAACAATAAATGAATAAAAAATAAACAAACAAATAAAAAAACAAACAAACAAAAAACACTGTACAGCCAGTCATTTATTTTGAGTTGTGAGGCTTTTTAGTTTACAAGCAGCTCTGTAACAAGAGTTACTCTTAGAACAGTCATTACAAATAGTCTTCTACAGCCAACAGCCATTGCTTTTGGCCATAGCACTCTTAGGAATCCCGATCGTGTGCGCTTAGTTAGTACTTGGAATGGAGACTGCCAGGGAACACTAGGCGCTGTAAGCTTTTAAGCTTAAGGCTCCGATTGTGAAGATTGTGGCTACAGTCATTTAAACACAAGAGGAGATCAAAACTTTTTAAAAAATAAACAAATAAACAATAAATGAATAAAAAATAAACAAACAAATAAAAAAACAAACAAACAAAAACACTGTACAGCCAGTCATTTATTTTGAGTTGTGAGGCTTTTTAGTTTACAAGCAGCTCTGTAATAAGAGTTACTCTTAGAACAGTCATTACAAATAGTCTTCTACAGCCAACAGCCATTGCTTTTGGCCATAGCACTCTTAGGAATCCCGATCGTGTGCGCTTAGTTAGTACTTGGAATGGAGACTGCCAGGGAACACTAGGTGCTGTAAGCTTTTAAGCTTAAGGCTCCGATTGTGAAGATTGTGGCTACAGTCATTTAAACACAAGAGGAGATCAAAACTTTAAAAAAATAAACAAATAAACAATAAATGAATAAAAAATAAACAAACAAATAAAAAAACAAACAAACAAAAAACACTGTACAGCCAGTCATTTATTTTGAGTTGTGAGGCTTTTTAGTTTACAAGCAGCTCTGTAACAAGAGTTACTCTTAGAACAGTCATTACAAATAGTCTTCTACAGCCAACAGCCATTGCTTTTGGCCATAACACTCTTAGGAATCCCGATCGTGTGCGCTTAGTTAGTACTTGGAATGGAGACTGCCAGGGAACACTAGGCGCTGTAAGCTTTTAAGCTTAAGGCTCCGATTGTGAAGATTGTGGCTACAGTCATTTAAACACAAGAGGAGATCAAAACTTTTTTAAAAATAAACAAATAAACAATAAATGAATAAAAAATAAACAAACAAATAAAAAAAACAAACAAACAAAAAACATTGTACAGCCAGTTATTTATTTTGAGTTGTGAGGCTTTTTAGTTTACAAGCAGCTCTGTAACAAGAGTTACTCTTAGAACAGTCATTACAAATAGTCTTCTACAGCCAACAGCCATTGCTTTTGGCCATAGCACTCTTAGGAATCCCGATCGTGTGCGCTTAGTTAGTACTTGGAATGGAGACTGCCAGGGAACACTAGGCGCTGTAAGCTTTTAAGCTTAAGGCTCCGATTGTGAAGATTGTAGCTACAGTCATTTAAACACAAGTGGAGATCAAAACTTTTTAAAAAATAAACAAATAAACAATAAATGAATAAAAAATAAACAAACAAATAAAAAAACAAACAAACAAAAAACACTGTATAGCCAGTCATTTATTTTGAGTTGTGAGGCTTTTTAGTTTACAAGCAGCTCTGTAACAAGAGTTACTCTTAGAACAGTCATTACAAATAGTCTTCTACAGCCAACAGCCATTGCTTTTGGCCATAGCACTCTTAGGAATCCCGATCGTGTGCGCTTAGTTAGTACTTGGAATGGAGACTGCCAGGGAACACTAGGCGCTGTAAGCTTTTAAGCTTAAGGCTCCGATTGTGAAGATTGTGGCTACAGTCATTTAAACACAAGAGGAGATCAAAACTTTAAAAAAATAAACAAATAAACAATAAATGAATAAAAAATAAACAAACAAATAAAAAAACAAACAAACAAAAAACACTGTACAGCCAGTCATTTATTTTGAGTTGTGAGGCTTTTTAGTTTACAAGCAGCTCTGTAACAAGAGTTACTCTTAGAACAGTCATTACAAATAGTCTTCTACAGCCAACAGCCATTGCTTTTGGCCATAGCACTCTTAGGAATCCCGATCGTGTGCGCTTAGTTAATACTTGGAATGGAGACTGCCAGGGAACACTAGGCGCTGTAAGCTTTTAAGCTTAAGGCTCCGATTGTGAAGATTGTGGCTACAGTCATTTAAACACAAGAGGAGATCAAAACTTTTTAAAAAATAAACAAATAAACAATAAATGAATAAAAAATAAACAAACAAATAAAAAAAACAAACAAACAAAAAACATTGTACAGCCAGTTATTTATTTTGAGTTGTGAGGCTTTTTAGTTTACAAGCAGCTCTGTAACAAGAGTTACTCTTAGAACAGTCATTACAAATAGTCTTCTACAGCCAACAGCCATTGCTTTTGGCCATAGCACTCTTAGGAATCCCGATCTTGTGCGCTTAGTTAATACTTGGAATGGAGACTGCCAGGGAACACTAGGCGCTGTAAGCTTTTAAGCTTAAGGCTCCGATTGTGAAGATTGTAGCTACAGTCATTTAAACACAAGAGGAGATCAAAACTTTAAAAAAATAAACAAATAAACAATAAATGAATAAAAAATAAACAAACAAATAAAAAAACAAACAAACAAAAAATATTGTACAGCCAGTTATTTATTTTGAGTTGTGAGGCTTTTTAGTTTACAAGCAGCTCTGTAACAAGAGTTACTCTTAGAACAGTCATTACAAATAGTCTTCTACAGCCAACAGCCATTGCTTTTGGCCATAGCACTCTTAGGAATCCCGATCTTGTGCGCTTAGTTAATACTTGGAATGGAGACTGCCAGGGAACACTAGGCGCTGTAAGCTTTTAAGCTTAAGGCTCCGATTATGAAGATTGTAGCTACAGTCATTTAAACACAAGAGGAGATCAAAACTTTTTAAAAAATAAACAAATAAACAATAAATGAATAAAAAATAAACAAACAAATAAAAAAACAAGCAAACAAAAAATATTGTACAGCCAGTTATTTATTTTGAGTTGTGAGGCTTTTTAGTTTACAAGCAGCTCTGTAACAAGAGTTACTCTTAGAACAGTCATTACAAATAGTCTTCTACAGCCAACAGCCATTGCTTTTGGCCATAGCACTCTTAGGAATCCCGATCTTGTGCGCTTAGTTAATACTTGGAATGGAGACTGCCAGGGAACACTAGGCGCTGTAGGCTTTTAAGCTTAAGGCTCCGATTATGAAGATTGTAGCTACAGTCATTTAAACACAAGAGGAGATCAAAACTTTTTAAAAAATAAACAAATAAACAATAAATGAATAAAAAATAAACAAACAAATAAAAAAACAAACAAACAAAAACACTGTACAGCCAGTCATTTATTTTGAGTTGTGAGGCTTTTTAGTTTACAAGCAGCTCTGTAACAAGAGTTACTCTTAGAACAGTCATTACAAATAGTCTTCTACAGCAAACAGCCATTGCTTTTGGCCATAGCACTCTTAGGAATCCCGATCGTGTGCGCTTAGTTAGTACTTGGAATGGAGACTGCCAGGGAACACTAGGTGCTGTAAGCTTTTAAGCTTAAGGCTCCGATTGTGAAGATTGTGGCTACAGTCATTTAAACACAAGAGGAGATCAAAACTTTAAAAAAATAAACAAATAAACAATAAATGAATAAAAAATAAACAAACAAATAAAAAAACAAACAAACAAAAAACACTGTACAGCCAGTCATTTATTTTGAGTTGTGAGGCTTTTTAGTTTACAAGCAGCTCTGTAACAAGAGTTACTCTTAGAACAGTCATTACAAATAGTCTTCTACAGCCAACAGCCATTGCTTTTGGCCATAACACTCTTAGGAATCCCGATCGTGTGCGCTTAGTTAGTACTTGGAATGGAGACTGCCAGGGAACACTAGGCGCTGTAAGCTTTTAAGCTTAAGGCTCCGATTGTGAAGATTGTGGCTACAGTCATTTAAATACAAGAGGAGATCAAAACTTTTTAAAAAATAAACAAATAAACAATAAATGAATAAAAAATAAACAAACAAATAAAAAAAACAAACAAACAAAAAACATTGTACAGCCAGTTATTTATTTTGAGTTGTGAGGCTTTTTAGTTTACAAGCAGCTCTGTAACAAGAGTTACTCTTAGAACAGTCATTACAAATAGTCTTCTACAGCCAACAGCCATTGCTTTTGGCCATAGCACTCTTAGGAATCCCGATCGTGTGCGCTTAGTTAGTACTTGGAATGGAGACTGCCAGGGAACACTAGGCGCTGTAAGCTTTTAAGCTTAAGGCTCCGATTGTGAAGATTGTGGCTACAGTCATTTAAACACAAGAGGAGATCAAAACTTTTTAAAAAATAAACAAATAAACAATAAATGAATAAAAAATAAACAAACAAATAAAAAAAACAAACAAACAAAAAACATTGTACAGCCAGTTATTTATTTTGAGTTGTGAGGCTTTTTAGTTTACAAGCAGCTCTGTAACAAGAGTTACTCTTAGAACAGTCATTACAAATAGTCTTCTACAGCCAACAGCCATTGCTTTTGGCCATAGCACTCTTAGGAATCCCGATCGTGTGCGCTTAGTTAGTACTTGGAATGGAGACTGCCAGGGAACACTAGGCGCTGTAAGCTTTTAAGCTTAAGGCTCCGATTGTGAAGATTGTGGCTACAGTCATTTAAACACAAGAGGAGATCAAAACTTTAAAAAAAATAAACAAATAAACAATAAATGAATAAAAAATAAACAAACAAATAAAAAAACAAACAAACAAAAAATATTGTACAGCCAGTTATTTATTTTGAGGTTTGAGGCTTTTTAGTTTACAAGCAGCTCTGTAACAAGAGTTAGTCTTAGAACAGTCATTACAAATAGTCTTCTACAGCCAACAGCCATTGCTTTTGGCCATAGCACTCTTAGGAATCCCGATCGTGTGCGCTTAGTTAGTACTTGGAATGGAGACTGCCAGGGAACACTAGGCGCTGTAAGCTTTTAAGCTTAAGGCTCCGATTGTGAAGATTGTGGCTACAGTCATTTAAACACAAGAGGAGATCAAAACTTTAAAAAAATAAACAAATAAACAATAAATGAATAAAAAATAAACAAACAAATGAAAAAACAAACAAACAAAAAACATTGTACAGCCAGTTATTTATTTTGAGTTGTGAGGCTTTTTAGTTTAAAAGCAGCTCTGTAACAAGAGTTACTCTTAGAACAGTCATTACAAATAGTCTTCTACAGCCAACAGCCATTGCTTTTGGCCATAGCACTCTTAGGAATCCCGATCGTGTGCGCTTAGTTAGTACTTGGAATGGAGACTGCCAGAAAACACTAGGCGCTGTAAGCTTTTAAGCTTAAGGCTCCGATTGTGAAGATTGTGGCTACAGTCATTTAAACACAAGAGGAGATCAAAACTTTAAAAAAATAAACAAATAAACAATAAATGAATAAAAAATAAACAAACAAATAAAAAAACAAATAAACAAAAAACATTGTACAGCCAGTTATTTATTTTGAGTTGTGAGGCTTTTTAGTTTACAAGCAGCTCTGTAACAAGAGTTACTCCTAGAACAGTCATTACAAATAGTCTTCTACAGCCAACAGCCATTGCTTTTGGCCATAGCACTCTTAGGAATCCCGATCGTGTGCGCTTAGTTAGTACTTGGAATGGAGACTGCCAGGGAACACTAGGCGCTGTAAGCTTTTAAGCTTAAGGCTCCGATTGTGAAGATTGTGGCTACAGTCATTTAAACACAAGAGGAGATCAAAACTTTTTAAAAAATAAACAAATAAACAATAAATGAATAAAAAATAAACAAACAAATAAAAAAACAAACAAACAAAAAACACTGTACAGCCAGTCATTTATTTTGAGTTGTGAGGCTTTTTAGTTTACAAGCAGCTCTGTAACAAGAGTTACTCTTAGAACAGTCATTACAAATAGTCTTCTACAGCCAACAGCCATTGCTTTTGGCCATAGCACTCTTAGGAATCCCGATCGTGTGCGCTTAGTTAGTACTTGGAATGGAGACTGCCAAGGAACACTAGGCGCTGTAAGCTTTTAAGCTTAAGGCTCCGATTGTGAAGATTGTGGCTACAGTCATTTAAACACAAGAAGAGATCAAAACTTTTTAAAAAATAAACAAATAAACAATAAATGAATAAAAAATAAACAAACAAATAAAAAAACAAACAAACAAAAAACACTGTACAGCCAGTCATTTATTTTGAGTTGTGAGGCTTTTTAGTTTACAAGCAGCTCTGTAACAAGAGTTAGTCTTAGAACAGTCATTACAAATAGTCTTCTACAGCCAACAGCCATTGCTTTTGGCCATAGCACTCTTAGGAATCCCGATCGTGTGCGCTTAGTTAGTACTTGGAATGGAGACTGCCAGGGAACACTAGGCGCTGTAAGCTTTTAAGCTTAAGGCTCCGATTGTGAAGATTGTGGCTACAGTCATTTAAACACAAGAGGAGATCAAAACTTTAAAAAAATAAACAAATAAACAATAAATGAATAAAAAATAAACAAACAAATGAAAAAACAAACAAACAAAAAACATTGTACAGCCAGTTATTTATTTTGAGTTGTGAGGCTTTTTAGTTTACAAGCAGCTCTGTAACAAGAGTTACTCTTAGAACAGTCATTACAAATAGTCTTCTACAGCCAACAGCCATTGCTTTTGGCCATAGCACTCTTAGGAATCCCGATCGTGTGCGCTTAGTTAGTACTTGGAATGGAGACTGCCAGAAAACACTAGGCGCTGTAAGCTTTTAAGCTTAAGGCTCCGATTGTGAAGATTGTGGCTACAGTCATTTAAACACAAGAGGAGATCAAAACTTTAAAAAAATAAACAAATAAACAATAAATGAATAAAAAATAAACAAACAAATAAAAAAACAAATAAACAAAAAACATTGTACAGCCAGTTATTTATTTTGAGTTGTGAGGCTTTTTAGTTTACAAGCAGCTCTGTAACAAGAGTTACTCCTAGAACAGTCATTACAAATAGTCTTCTACAGCCAACAGCCATTGCTTTTGGCCATAGCACTCTTAGGAATCCCGATCGTGTGCGCTTAGTTAGTACTTGGAATGGAGACTGCCAGGGAACACTAGGCGCTGTAAGCTTTTAAGCTTAAGGCTCCGATTGTGAAGATTGTGGCTACAGTCATTTAAACACAAGAGGAGATCAAAACTTTTTAAAAAATAAACAAATAAACAATAAATGAATAAAAAATAAACAAACAAATAAAAAAACAAACAAACAAAAAACACTGTACAGCCAGTCATTTATTTTGAGTTGTGAGGCTTTTTAGTTTACAAGCAGCTCTGTAACAAGAGTTACTCTTAGAACAGTCATTACAAATAGTCTTCTACAGCCAACAGCCATTGCTTTTGGCCATAGCACTCTTAGGAATCCCGATCGTGTGCGCTTAGATAGTACTTGGAATGGAGACTGCCAGGGAACACTAGGCGCTGTAAGCTTTTAAGCTTAAGGCTCCGATTGTGAAGATTGTGGCTACAGTCATTTAAACACAAGAGGAGATCAAAACTTTTAAAAAATAAACAAATAAACAATAAATGAATAAAAAATAAACAAACAAATGAAAAAACAAACAAACAAAAAACATTGTACAGCCAGTTATTTATTTTGAGTTGTGAGGCTTTTTAGTTTACAAGCAGCTCTGTAACAAGAGTTACTCTTAGAACAGTCATTACAAATAGTCTTCTACAGCCAACAGCCATTGCTTTTGGCCATAGCACTCTTAGGAATCCCGATCGTGTGCGCTTAGTTAGTACTTGGAATGGAGACTGCCAGAAAACACTAGGCGCTGTAAGCTTTTAAGCTTAAGGCTCCGATTGTGAAGATTGTGGCTACAGTCATTTAAACACAAGAGGAGATCAAAACTTTAAAAAAATAAACAAATAAACAATAAATGAATAAAAAATAAACGAACAAATAAAAAAACAAATAAACAAAAAACATTGTACAGCCAGTTATTTATTTTGAGTTGTGAGGCTTTTTAGTTTACAAGCAGCTCTGTAACAAGAGTTACTCCTAGAACAGTCATTACAAATAGTCTTCTACAGCCAACAGCCATTGCTTTTGGCCATAGCACTCTTAGGAATCCCGATCGTGTGCGCTTAGTTAGTACTTGGAATGGAGACTGCCAGGGAACACTAGGCGCTGTAAGCTTTTAAGCTTAAGGCTCCGATTGTGAAGATTGTGGCTACAGTCATTTAAACACAAGAGGAGATCAAAACTTTTTAAAAAATAAACAAATAAACAATAAATGAATAAAAAATAAACAAACAAATAAAAAAACAAACAAACAAAAAACACTGTACAGCCAGTCATTTATTTTGAGTTGTGAGGCTTTTTAGTTTACAAGCAGCTCTGTAACAAGAGTTACTCTTAGAACAGTCATTACAAATAGTCTTCTACAGCCAACAGCCATTGCTTTTGGCCATAGCACTCTTAGGAATCCCGATCGTGTGCGCTTAGTTAGTACTTGGAATGGAGACTGCCAGGGAACACTAGGCGCTGTAAGCTTTTAAGCTTAAGGCTCCGATTGTGAAGATTGTGGCTACAGTCATTTAAACACAAGAGGAGATCAAAACTTTTAAAAAAATAAACAAATAAACAATAAATGAATAAAAAATAAACAAACAAATAAAAAAAACAAACAAACAAAAAACATTGTACAGCCAGTTATTTATTTTGAGTTGTGAGGCTTTTTAGTTTACAAGCAGCTCTGTAACAAGAGTTACTCTTAGAACAGTCATTACAAATAGTCTTCTACAGCCAACAGCCATTGCTTTTGGCCATAGCACTCTTAGGAATCCCGATCGTGTGCGCTTAGTTAGTACTTGGAATGGAGACTGCCAGGGAACACTAGGCGCTGTAAGCTTTTAAGCTTAAGGCTCCGATTGTGAAGATTGTGGCTACAGTCATTTAAACACAAGAAGAGATCAAAACTTTTTAAAAAATAAACAAATAAACAATAAATGAATAAAAAATAAACAAACAAATAAAAAAACAAACAAACAAAAAACACTGTACAGCCAGTCATTTATTTTGAGTTGTGAGGCTTTTTAGTTTACAAGCAGCTCTGTAACAAGAGTTAGTCTTAGAACAGTCATTACAAATAGTCTTCTACAGCCAACAGCCATTGCTTTTGGCCATAGCACTCTTAGGAATCCCGATCGTGTGCGCTTAGTTAGTACTTGGAATGGAGACTGCCAGGGAACACTAGGCGCTGTAAGCTTTTAAGCTTAAGGCTCCGATTGTGAAGATTGTGGCTACAGTCATTTAAACACAAGAGGAGATCAAAACTTTAAAAAAATAAACAAATAAACAATAAATGAATAAAAAATAAACAAACAAATGAAAAAACAAACAAACAAAAAACATTGTACAGCCAGTTATTTATTTTGAGTTGTGAGGCTTTTTAGTTTACAAGCAGCTCTGTAACAAGAGTTACTCTTAGAACAGTCATTACAAATAGTCTTCTACAGCCAACAGCCATTGCTTTTGGCCATAGCACTCTTAGGAATCCCGATCGTGTGCGCTTAGTTAGTACTTGGAATGGAGACTGCCAGAAAACACTAGGCGCTGTAAGCTTTTAAGCTTAAGGCTCCGATTGTGAAGATTGTGGCTACAGTCATTTAAACACAAGAGGAGATCAAAACTTTAAAAAAATAAACAAATAAACAATAAATGAATAAAAAATAAACAAACAAATAAAAAAACAAATAAACAAAAAACAATGTACAGCCAGTTATTTATTTTCAGTTGTGAGGCTTTTTAGTTTACAAGCAGCTCTGTAACAAGAGTTACTCCTAGAACAGTCATTACAAATAGTCTTCTACAGCCAACAGCCATTGCTTTTGGCCATAGCACTCTTAGGAATCCCGATCGTGTGCGCTTAGTTAGTACTTGGAATGGAGACTGCCAGGGAACACTAGGCGCTGTAAGCTTTTAAGCTTAAGGCTCCGATTGTGAAGATTGTGGCTACAGTCATTTAAACACAAGAGGAGATCAAAACTTTTTAAAAAATAAACAAATAAACAATAAATGAATAAAAAATAAACAAACAAATAAAAAAACAAACAAACAAAAAACACTGTACAGCCAGTCATTTATTTTGAGTTGTGAGGCTTTTTAGTTTACAAGCAGCTCTGTAACAAGAGTTACTCTTAGAACAGTCATTACAAATAGTCTTCTACAGCCAACAGCCATTGCTTTTGGCCATAGCACTCTTAGGAATCCCGATCGTGTGCGCTTAGTTAGTACTTGGAATGGAGACTGCCAGGGAACACTAGGCGCTGTAAGCTTTTAAGCTTAAGGCTCCGATTGTGAAGATTGTGGCTACAGTCATTTAAACACAAGAGGAGATCAAAACTTTTAAAAAATAAACAAATAAACAATAAATGAATAAAAAATAAACAAACAAATGAAAAAACAAACAAACAAAAAACATTGTACAGCCAGTTATTTATTTTGAGTTGTGAGGCTTTTTAGTTTACAAGCAGCTCTGTAACAAGAGTTACTCTTAGAACAGTCATTACAAATAGTCTTCTACAGCCAACAGCCATTGCTTTTGGCCATAGCACTCTTAGGAATCCCGATCGTGTGCGCTTAGTTAGTACTTGGAATGGAGACTGCCAGAAAACACTAGGCGCTGTAAGCTTTTAAGCTTAAGGCTCCGATTGTGAAGATTGTGGCTACAGTCATTTAAACACAAGAGGAGATCAAAACTTTAAAAAAATAAACAAATAAACAATAAATGAATAAAAAATAAACAAACAAATAAAAAAACAAATAAACAAAAAACATTGTACAGCCAGTTATTTATTTTGAGTTGTGAGGCTTTTTAGTTTACAAGCAGCTCTGTAACAAGAGTTACTCCTAGAACAGTCATTACAAATAGTCTTCTACAGCCAACAGCCATTGCTTTTGGCCATAGCACTCTTAGGAATCCCGATCGTGTGCGCTTAGTTAGTACTTGGAATGGAGACTGCCAGGGAACACTAGGCGCTGTAAGCTTTTAAGCTTAAGGCTCCGATTGTGAAGATTGTGGCTACAGTCATTTAAACACAAGAGGAGATCAAAACTTTTTAAAAAATAAACAAATAAACAATAAATGAATAAAAAATAAACAAACAAATAAAAAAACAAACAAACAAAAAACACTGTACAGCCAGTCATTTATTTTGAGTTGTGAGGCTTTTTAGTTTACAAGCAGCTCTGTAACAAGAGTTACTCTTAGAACAGTCATTACAAATAGTCTTCTACAGCCAACAGCCATTGCTTTTGGCCATAGCACTCTTAGGAATCCCGATCGTGTGCGCTTAGTTAGTACTTGGAATGGAGACTGCCAGGGAACACTAGGCGCTGTAAGCTTTTAAGCTTAAGGCTCCGATTGTGAAGATTGTGGCTACAGTCATTTAAACACAAGAGGAGATCAAAACTTTTAAAAAAATAAACAAATAAACAATAAATGAATAAAAAATAAACAAACAAATAAAAAAAACAAACAAACAAAAAACATTGTACAGCCAGTTATTTATTTTGAGTTGTGAGGCTTTTTAGTTTACAAGCAGCTCTGTAACAAGAGTTACTCTTAGAACAGTCATTACAAATAGTCTTCTACAGCCAACAGCCATTGCTTTTGGCCATAGCACTCTTAGGAATCCCGATCGTGTGCGCTTAGTTAGTACTTGGAATGGAGACTGCCAGGGAACACTAGGCGCTGTAAGCTTTTAAGCTTAAGGCTCCGATTGTGAAGATTGTGGCTACAGTCATTTAAACACAAGAGGAGATCAAAACTTTAAAAAAATAAACAAATAAACAATAAATGAATAAAAAATAAACAAACAAATAAAAAAACAAACAAACAAAAAACACTGTACAGCCAGTCATTTATTTTGAGTTGTGAGGCTTTTTAGTTTACAAGCAGCTCTGTAACAAGAGTTACTCTTAGAACAGTCATTACAAATAGTCTTCTACAGCCAACAGCCATTGCTTTTGGCCATAGCACTCTTAGGAATCCCGATCGTGTGCGCTTAGTTAGTACTTGGAATGGACACTGCCAAGGAACACTAGGCGCTGTAAGCTTTTAAGCTTAAGGCTCCGATTGTGAAGATTGTGGCTACAGTCATTTAAACACAAGAAGAGATCAAAACTTTTTAAAAAATAAACAAATAAACAATAAATGAATAAAAAATAAACAAACAAATAAAAAAACAAACAAACAAAAAACACTGTACAGCCAGTCATTTATTTTGAGTTGTGAGGCTTTTTAGTTTACAAGCAGCTCTGTAACAAGAGTTAGTCTTAGAACAGTCATTACAAATAGTCTTCTACAGCCAACAGCCATTGCTTTTGGCCATAGCACTCTTAGGAATCCCGATCGTGTGCGCTTAGTTAGTACTTGGAATGGAGACTGCCAGGGAACACTAGGCGCTGTAAGCTTTTAAGCTTAAGGCTCCGATTGTGAAGATTGTGGCTACAGTCATTTAAACACAAGAGGAGATCAAAACTTTAAAAAAATAAACAAATAAACAATAAATGAATAAAAAATAAACAAACAAATGAAAAAACAAACAAACAAAAAACATTGTACAGCCAGTTATTTATTTTGAGTTGTGAGGCTTTTTAGTTTACAAGCAGCTCTGTAACAAGAGTTACTCTTAGAACAGTCATTACAAATAGTCTTCTACAGCCAACAGCCATTGCTTTTGGCCATAGCACTCTTAGGAATCCCGATCGTGTGCGCTTAGTTAGTACTTGGAATGGAGACTGCCAGAAAACACTAGGCGCTGTAAGCTTTTATAGCTTAAGGCTCCGATTGTGAAGATTGTGGCTACAGTCATTTAAACACAAGAGGAGATCAAAACTTTAAAAAAATAAACAAATAAACAATAAATGAATAAAAAATAAACAAACAAATAAAAAAACAAATAAACAAAAAACATTGTACAGCCAGTTATTTATTTTGAGTTGTGAGGCTTTTTAGTTTACAAGCAGCTCTGTAACAAGAGTTACTCCTAGAACAGTCATTACAAATAGTCTTCTACAGCCAACAGCCATTGCTTTTGGCCATAGCACTCTTAGGAATCCCGATCGTGTGCGCTTAGTTAGTACTTGGAATGGAGACTGCCAGGGAACACTAGGCGCTGTAAGCTTTTAAGCTTAAGGCTCCGATTGTGAAGATTGTGGCTACAGTCATTTAAACACAAGAGGAGATCAAAACTTTTTAAAAAATAAACAAATAAACAGTAAATGAATAAAAAATAAACAAACAAATAAAAAAACAAACAAACAAAAAACACTGTACAGCCAGTCATTTATTTTGAGTTGTGAGGCTTTTTAGTTTACAAGCAGCTCTGTAACAAGAGTTACTCTTAGAACAGTCATTACAAATAGTCTTCTACAGCCAACAGCCATTGCTTTTGGCCATAGCACTCTTAGGAATCCCGATCGTGTGCGCTTAGTTAGTACTTGGAATGGAGACTGCCAGGGAACACTAGGCGCTGTAAGCTTTTAAGCTTAAGGCTCCGATTGTGAAGATTGTGGCTACAGTCATTTAAACACAAGAGGAGATCAAAACTTTAAAAAAATAAACAAATAAACAATAAATGAATAAAAAATAAACAAACAAATGAAAAAACAAACAAACAAAAAACATTGTACAGCCAGTTATTTATTTTGAGTTGTGAGGCTTTTTAGTTTACAAGCAGCTCTGTAACAAGAGTTACTCTTAGAACAGTCATTACAAATAGTCTTCTACAGCCAACAGCCATTGCTTTTGGCCATAGCACTCTTAGGAATCCCGATCGTGTGCGCTTAGTTAGTACTTGGAATGGAGACTGCCAGAAAACACTAGGCGCTGTAAGCTTTTAAGCTTAAGGCTCCGATTGTGAAGATTGTGGCTACAGTCATTTAAACACAAGAGGAGATCAAAACTTTAAAAAAATAAACAAATAAACAATAAATGAATAAAAAATAAACAAACAAATAAAAAAACAAATAAACAAAAAACATTGTACAGCCAGTTATTTATTTTGAGTTGTGAGGCTTTTTAGTTTACAAGCAGCTCTGTAACAAGAGTTACTCCTAGAACAGTCATTACAAATAGTCTTCTACAGCCAACAGCCATTGCTTTTAGCCATAGCACTCTTAGGAATCCCGATCGTGTGCGCTTAGTTAGTACTTGGAATGGAGACTGCCAGGGAACACTAGGCGCTGTAAGCTTTTAAGCTTAAGGCTCCGATTGTGAAGATTGTGGCTACAGTCATTTAAACACAAGAGGAGATCAAAACTTTTTAAAAAATAAACAAATAAACAATAAATGAATAAAAAATAAACAAACAAATAAAAAAACAAACAAACAAAAAACACTGTACAGCCAGTCATTTATTTTGAGTTGTGAGGCTTTTTAGTTTACAAGCAGCTCTGTAACAAGAGTTACTCTTAGAACAGTCATTACAAATAGTCTTCTACAGCCAACAGCCATTGCTTTTGGCCATAGCACTCTTAGGAATCCCGATCGTGTGCGCTTAGTTAGTACTTGGAATGGAGACTGCCAGGGAACACTAGGCGCTGTAAGCTTTTAAGCTTAAGGCTCCGATTGTGAAGATTGTGGCTACAGTCATTTAAACACAAGAGGAGATCAAAACTTTAAAAAAATAAACAAATAAACAATAAATGAATAAAAAATAAACAAACAAATAAAAAAACAAACAAACAAAAAACACTGTACAGCCAGTCATTTATTTTGAGTTGTGAGGCTTTTTAGTTTACAAGCAGCTCTGTAACAAGAGTTACTCTTAGAACAGTCATTACAAATAGTCTTCTACAGCCAACAGCCATTGCTTTTGGCCATAGCACTCTTAGGAATCCCGATCGTGTGCGCTTAGTTAGTACTTGGAATGGAGACTGCCAAGGAACACTAGGCGCTGTAAGCTTTATAGCTTAAGGCTCCGATTGTGAAGATTGTGGCTACAGTCATTTAAACACAAGAAGAGATCAAAACTTTTTAAAAAATAAACAAATAAACAATAAATGAATAAAAAATAAACAAACAAATAAAAAAACAAACAAACAAAAAACACTGTACAGCCAGTCATTTATTTTGAGTTGTGAGGCTTTTTAGTTTACAAGCAGCTCTGTAACAAGAGTTAGTCTTAGAACAGTCATTACAAATAGTCTTCTACAGCCAACAGCCATTGCTTTTGGCCATAGCACTCTTAGGAATCCCGATCGTGTGCGCTTAGTTAGTACTTGGAATGGAGACTGCCAGGGAACACTAGGCGCTGTAAGCTTTTAAGCTTAAGGCTCCGATTGTGAAGATTGTGGCTACAGTCATTTAAACACAAGAGGAGATCAAAACTTTAAAAAAATAAACAAATAAACAATAAATGAATAAAAAATAAACAAACAAATGAAAAAACAAACAAACAAAAAACATTGTACAGCCAGTTATTTATTTTGAGTTGTGAGGCTTTTTAGTTTACAAGCAGCTCTGTAACAAGAGTTACTCTTAGAACAGTCATTACAAATAGTCTTCTACAGCCAACAGCCATTGCTTTTGGCCATAGCACTCTTAGGAATCCCGATCGTGTGCGCTTAGTTAGTACTTGGAATGGAGACTGCCAGAAAACACTAGGCGCTGTAAGCTTTTAAGCTTAAGGCTCCGATTGTGAAGATTGTGGCTACAGTCATTTAAACACAAGAGGAGATCAAAACTTTAAAAAAATAAACAAATAAACAATAAATGAATAAAAAATAAACAAACAAATAAAAAAACAAATAAACAAAAAACATTGTACAGCCAGTTATTTATTTTGAGTTGTGAGGCTTTTTAGTTTACAAGCAGCTCTGTAACAAGAGTTACTCCTAGAACAGTCATTACAAATAGTCATCTACAGCCAACAGCCATTGCTTTTGGCCATAGCACTCTTAGGAATCCCGATCGTGTGCGCTTAGTTAGTACTTGGAATGGAGACTGCCAGTGAACACTAGGCGCTGTAAGCTTTTAAGCTTAAGGCTCCGATTGTGAAGATTGTGGCTACAGTCATTTAAACACAAGAGGAGATCAAAACTTTTTAAAAAATAAACAAATAAACAATACATGAATAAAAAATAAACAAACAAATAAAAAAACAAACAAACAAAAAACACTGTACAGCCAGTCATTTATTTTGAGTTGTGAGGCTTTTTAGTTTACAAGCAGCTCTGTAACAAGAGTTACTCTTAGAACAGTCATTACAAATAGTCTTCTACAGCCAACAGCCATTGCTTTTGGCCATAGCACTCTTAGGAATCCCGATCGTGTGCGCTTAGTTAGTACTTGGAATGGAGACTGCCAGGGAACACTAGGCGCTGTAAGCTTTTAAGCTTAAGGCTCCGATTGTGAAGATTGTGGCTACAGTCATTTAAACACAAGAGGAGATCAAAACTTTAAAAAAATAAACAAATAAACTATAAATGAATAAAAAATAAACAAACAAATAAAAAAACAAACAAACAAAAAACATTGTACAGCCAGTAATTTATTTTGAGTTGTGAGGCTTTTTAGTTTACAAGCAGCTCTGTAACAAGAGTTACTCTTAGAACAGTCATTACAAATAGTCTTCTACAGCCAACAGCCATTGCTTTTGGCCATAGCACTCTTAGGAATCCCGATCTTGTGCGCTTAGTTAATACTTGGAATGGAGACTGCCAGGGAACACTAGGCGCTGTAAGCTTTTAAGCTTAAGTCTCCGATTGTGAAGATTGTAGCTACAGTCATTTAAACACAAGAGGAGATCAAAACTTTAAAAAAATTAACAAATAAACAATAAATGAATAAAAAATAAACAAACAAATAAAAAAACAAACAAACAAAAAACACTGTACAGCCAGTCATTTATTTTGAGTTGTGAGGCTTTTTAGTTTACAAGCAGCTCTGTAACAAGAGTTACTCTTAGAACAGTCATTACAAATAGTCTTCTACAGCCAACAGCCATTGCTTTTGGCCATAACACTCTTAGGAATCCCGATCGTGTGCGCTTAGTTAGTACTTGGAATGGAGACTGCCAGGGAACACTAGGCGCTGTAAGCTTTTAAGCTTAAGGCTCCGATTGTGAAGATTGTGGCTACAGTCATTTAAACACAAGAGGAGATCAAAACTTTAAAAAAATAAACAAATAAACAATAAATGAATAAAAAATAAACAAACAAATAAAAAAACAAACAAACAAAAAACATTGTACAGCCAGTCATTTATTTTGAGTTGTGAGGCTTTTTAGTTTACAAGCAGCTCTGTAACAAGAGTTACTCTTAGAACAGTCATTACAAATAGTCTTCTACAGCCAACAGCCATTGCTTTTGGCCATAGCACTCTTAGGAATCCCGATCGTGTGCGCTTAGTTAATACTTGGAATGGAGACTGCCAGGGAACACTAGGCGCTGTAAGCTTTTAAGCTTAAGGCTCCGATTGTGAAGATTGTAGCTACAGTCATTTAAACACAAGAGGAGATCAAAACTTTAAAAAAATAAACAAATAAACAATAAATGAATAAAAAATAAACAAACAAATAAAAAAACAAATAAACAAAAAACATTGTACAGCCAGTTATTTATTTTGAGTTGTGAGGCTTTTTAGTTTACAAGCAGCTCTGTAACAAGAGTTACTCCTAGAACAGTCATTACAAATAGTCATCTACAGCCAACAGCCATTGCTTTTGGCCATAGCACTCTTAGGAATCCCGATCGTGTGCGCTTAGTTAGTACTTGGAATGGAGACTGCCAGTGAACACTAGGCGCTGTAAGCTTTTAAGCTTAAGGCTCCGATTGTGAAGATTGTGGCTACAGTCATTTAAACACAAGAGGAGATCAAAACTTTTTAAAAAATAAACAAATAAACAATACATGAATAAAAAATAAACAAACAAATAAAAAAACAAACAAACAAAAAACACTGTACAGCCAGTCATTTATTTTGAGTTGTGAGGCTTTTTAGTTTACAAGCAGCTCTGTAACAAGAGTTACTCTTAGAACAGTCATTACAAATAGTCTTCTACAGCCAACAGCCATTGCTTTTGGCCATAGCACTCTTAGGAATCCCGATCGTGTGCGCTTAGTTAGTACTTGGAATGGAGACTGCCAGGGAACACTAGGCGCTGTAAGCTTTTAAGCTTAAGGCTCCGATTGTGAAGATTGTGGCTACAGTCATTTAAACACAAGAGGAGATCAAAACTTTAAAAAAATAAACAAATAAACTATAAATGAATAAAAAATAAACAAACAAATAAAAAAACAAACAAACAAAAAACATTGTACAGCCAGTAATTTATTTTGAGTTGTGAGGCTTTTTAGTTTACAAGCAGCTCTGTAACAAGAGTTACTCTTAGAACAGTCATTACAAATAGTCTTCTACAGCCAACAGCCATTGCTTTTGGCCATAGCACTCTTAGGAATCCCGATCTTGTGCGCTTAGTTAATACTTGGAATGGAGACTGCCAGGGAACACTAGGCGCTGTAAGCTTTTAAGCTTAAGTCTCCGATTGTGAAGATTGTAGCTACAGTCATTTAAACACAAGAGGAGATCAAAACTTTAAAAAAATTAACAAATAAACAATAAATGAATAAAAAATAAACAAACAAATAAAAAAACAAACAAACAAAAAACACTGTACAGCCAGTCATTTATTTTGAGTTGTGAGGCTTTTTAGTTTACAAGCAGCTCTGTAACAAGAGTTACTCTTAGAACAGTCATTACAAATAGTCTTCTACAGCCAACAGCCATTGCTTTTGGCCATAACACTCTTAGGAATCCCGATCGTGTGCGCTTAGTTAGTACTTGGAATGGAGACTGCCAGGGAACACTAGGCGCTGTAAGCTTTTAAGCTTAAGGCTCCGATTGTGAAGATTGTGGCTACAGTCATTTAAACACAAGAGGAGATCAAAACTTTAAAAAAATAAACAAATAAACAATAAATGAATAAAAAATAAACAAACAAATGAAAAAACAAACAAACAAAAAACATTGTACAGCCAGTTATTTATTTTGAGTTGTGAGGCTTTTTAGTTTACAAGCAGCTCTGTAACAAGAGTTACTCTTAGAACAGTCATTACAAATAGTCTTCTACAGCCAACAGCCATTGCTTTTGGCCATAGCACTCTTAGGAATCCCGATCGTGTGCGCTTAGTTAGTACTTGGAATGGAGACTGCCAGAAAACACTAGGCGCTGTAAGCTTTTAAGCTTAAGGCTCCGATTGTGAAGATTGTGGCTACAGTCATTTAAACACAAGAGGAGATCAAAACTTTAAAAAAATAAACAAATAAACAATAAATGAATAAAAAATAAACAAACAAATAAAAAAACAAATAAACAAAAAACAATGTACAGCCAGTTATTTATTTTGAGTTGTGAGGCTTTTTAGTTTACAAGCAGCTCTGTAACAAGAGTTACTCTTAGAACAGTCATTACAAATAGTCTTCTACAGCCAACAGCCATTGCTTTTGGCCATAGCACTCTTAGGAATCCCGATCGTGTGCGCTTAGTTAGTACTTGGAATGGAGACTGCCAGAAAACACTAGGCGCTGTAAGCTTTTAAGCTTAAGGCTCCGATTGTGAAGATTGTGGCTACAGTCATTTAAACACAAGAGGAGATCAAAACTTTAAAAAAATAAACAAATAAACAATAAATGAATAAAAAATAAACAAACAAATAAAAAAACAAATAAACAAAAAACATTGTACAGCCAGTTATTTATTTTGAGTTGTGAGGCTTTTTAGTTTACAAGCAGCTCTGTAACAAGAGTTACTCCTAGAACAGTCATTACAAATAGTCTTCTACAGCCAACAGCCATTGCTTTTGGCCATAGCACTCTTAGGAATCCCGATCGTGTGCGCTTAGTTAGTACTTGGAATGGAGACTGCCAGGGAACACTAGGCGCTGTAAGCTTTTAAGCTTAAGGCTCCGATTGTGAAGATTGTGGCTACAGTCATTTAAACACAAGAGGAGATCAAAACTTTTTAAAAAATAAACAAATAAACAATAAATGAATAAAAAATAAACAAACAAATAAAAAAACAAACAAACAAAAAACACTGTACAGCCAGTCATTTATTTTGAGTTGTGAGGCTTTTTAGTTTACAAGCAGCTCTGTAACAAGAGTTACTCTTAGAACAGTCATTACAAATAGTCTTCTACAGCCAACAGCCATTGCTTTTGGCCATAGCACTCTTAGGAATCCCGATCGTGTGCGCTTAGTTAGTACTTGGAATGGAGACTGCCAGGGAACACTAGGCGCTGTAAGCTTTTAAGCTTAAGGCTCCGATTGTGAAGATTGTGGCTACAGTCATTTAAACACAAGAGGAGATCAAAACTTTTAAAAAAATAAACAAATAAACAATAAATGAATAAAAAATAAACAAACAAATAAAAAAAACAAACAAACAAAAAACATTGTACAGCCAGTTATTTATTTTGAGTTGTGAGGCTTTTTAGTTTACAAGCAGCTCTGTAACAAGAGTTACTCTTAGAACAGTCATTACAAATAGTCTTCTACAGCCAACAGCCATTGCTTTTGGCCATAGCACTCTTAGGAATCCCGATCGTGTGCGCTTAGTTAGTACTTGGAATGGAGACTGCCAGGGAACACTAGGCGCTGTAAGCTTTTAAGCTTAAGGCTCCGATTGTGAAGATTGTGGCTACAGTCATTTAAACACAAGAGGAGATCAAAACTTTAAAAAAATAAACAAATAAACAATAAATGAATAAAAAATAAACAAACAAATAAAAAAACAAACAAACAAAAAACACTGTACAGCCAGTCATTTATTTTGAGTTGTGAGGCTTTTTAGTTTACAAGCAGCTCTGTAACAAGAGTTACTCTTAGAACAGTCATTACAAATAGTCTTCTACAGCCAACAGCCATTGCTTTTGGCCATAGCACTCTTAGGAATCCCGATCGTGTGCGCTTAGTTAGTACTTGGAATGGACACTGCCAAGGAACACTAGGCGCTGTAAGCTTTTAAGCTTAAGGCTCCGATTGTGAAGATTGTGGCTACAGTCATTTAAACACAAGAAGAGATCAAAACTTTTTAAAAAATAAACAAATAAACAATAAATGAATAAAAAATAAACAAACAAATAAAAAAACAAACAAACAAAAAACACTGTACAGCCAGTCATTTATTTTGAGTTGTGAGGCTTTTTAGTTTACAAGCAGCTCTGTAACAAGAGTTAGTCTTAGAACAGTCATTACAAATAGTCTTCTACAGCCAACAGCCATTGCTTTTGGCCATAGCACTCTTAGGAATCCCGATCGTGTGCGCTTAGTTAGTACTTGGAATGGAGACTGCCAGGGAACACTAGGCGCTGTAAGCTTTTAAGCTTAAGGCTCCGATTGTGAAGATTGTGGCTACAGTCATTTAAACACAAGAGGAGATCAAAACTTTAAAAAAATAAACAAATAAACAATAAATGAATAAAAAATAAACAAACAAATGAAAAAACAAACAAACAAAAAACATTGTACAGCCAGTTATTTATTTTGAGTTGTGAGGCTTTTTAGTTTACAAGCAGCTCTGTAACAAGAGTTACTCTTAGAACAGTCATTACAAATAGTCTTCTACAGCCAACAGCCATTGCTTTTGGCCATAGCACTCTTAGGAATCCCGATCGTGTGCGCTTAGTTAGTACTTGGAATGGAGACTGCCAGAAAACACTAGGCGCTGTAAGCTTTTAAGCTTAAGGCTCCGATTGTGAAGATTGTGGCTACAGTCATTTAAACACAAGAGGAGATCAAAACTTTAAAAAAATAAACAAATAAACAATAAATGAATAAAAAATAAACAAACAAATAAAAAAACAAATAAACAAAAAACATTGTACAGCCAGTTATTTATTTTGAGTTGTGAGGCTTTTTAGTTTACAAGCAGCTCTGTAACAAGAGTTACTCCTAGAACAGTCATTACAAATAGTCTTCTACAGCCAACAGCCATTGCTTTTGGCCATAGCACTCTTAGGAATCCCGATCGTGTGCGCTTAGTTAGTACTTGGAATGGAGACTGCCAGGGAACACTAGGCGCTGTAAGCTTTTAAGCTTAAGGCTCCGATTGTGAAGATTGTGGCTACAGTCATTTAAACACAAGAGGAGATCAAAACTTTTTAAAAAATAAACAAATAAACAGTAAATGAATAAAAAATAAACAAACAAATAAAAAAACAAACAAACAAAAAACACTGTACAGCCAGTCATTTATTTTGAGTTGTGAGGCTTTTTAGTTTACAAGCAGCTCTGTAACAAGAGTTACTCTTAGAACAGTCATTACAAATAGTCTTCTACAGCCAACAGCCATTGCTTTTGGCCATAGCACTCTTAGGAATCCCGATCGTGTGCGCTTAGTTAGTACTTGGAATGGAGACTGCCAGGGAACACTAGGCGCTGTAAGCTTTTAAGCTTAAGGCTCCGATTGTGAAGATTGTGGCTACAGTCATTTAAACACAAGAGGAGATCAAAACTTTAAAAAAATAAACAAATAAACAATAAATGAATAAAAAATAAACAAACAAATGAAAAAACAAACAAACAAAAAACATTGTACAGCCAGTTATTTATTTTGAGTTGTGAGGCTTTTTAGTTTACAAGCAGCTCTGTAACAAGAGTTACTCTTAGAACAGTCATTACAAATAGTCTTCTACAGCCAACAGCCATTGCTTTTGGCCATAGCACTCTTAGGAATCCCGATCGTGTGCGCTTAGTTAGTACTTGGAATGGAGACTGCCAGAAAACACTAGGCGCTGTAAGCTTTTAAGCTTAAGGCTCCGATTGTGAAGATTGTGGCTACAGTCATTTAAACACAAGAGGAGATCAAAACTTTAAAAAAATAAACAAATAAACAATAAATGAATAAAAAATAAACAAACAAATAAAAAAACAAATAAACAAAAAACATTGTACAGCCAGTTATTTATTTTGAGTTGTGAGGCTTTTTAGTTTACAAGCAGCTCTGTAACAAGAGTTACTCCTAGAACAGTCATTACAAATAGTCTTCTACAGCCAACAGCCATTGCTTTTAGCCATAGCACTCTTAGGAATCCCGATCGTGTGCGCTTAGTTAGTACTTGGAATGGAGACTGCCAGGGAACACTAGGCGCTGTAAGCTTTTAAGCTTAAGGCTCCGATTGTGAAGATTGTGGCTACAGTCATTTAAACACAAGAGGAGATCAAAACTTTTTAAAAAATAAACAAATAAACAATAAATGAATAAAAAATAAACAAACAAATAAAAAAACAAACAAACAAAAAACACTGTACAGCCAGTCATTTATTTTGAGTTGTGAGGCTTTTTAGTTTACAAGCAGCTCTGTAACAAGAGTTACTCTTAGAACAGTCATTACAAATAGTCTTCTACAGCCAACAGCCATTGCTTTTGGCCATAGCACTCTTAGGAATCCCGATCGTGTGCGCTTAGTTAGTACTTGGAATGGAGACTGCCAGGGAACACTAGGCGCTGTAAGCTTTTAAGCTTAAGGCTCCGATTGTGAAGATTGTGGCTACAGTCATTTAAACACAAGAGGAGATCAAAACTTTAAAAAAATAAACAAATAAACAATAAATGAATAAAAAATAAACAAACAAATAAAAAAACAAACAAACAAAAAACACTGTACAGCCAGTCATTTATTTTGAGTTGTGAGGCTTTTTAGTTTACAAGCAGCTCTGTAACAAGAGTTACTCTTAGAACAGTCATTACAAATAGTCTTCTACAGCCAACAGCCATTGCTTTTGGCCATAGCACTCTTAGGAATCCCGATCGTGTGCGCTTAGTTAGTACTTGGAATGGAGACTGCCAAGGAACACTAGGCGCTGTAAGCTTTATAGCTTAAGGCTCCGATTGTGAAGATTGTGGCTACAGTCATTTAAACACAAGAAGAGATCAAAACTTTTTAAAAAATAAACAAATAAACAATAAATGAATAAAAAATAAACAAACAAATAAAAAAACAAACAAACAAAAAACACTGTACAGCCAGTCATTTATTTTGAGTTGTGAGGCTTTTTAGTTTACAAGCAGCTCTGTAACAAGAGTTAGTCTTAGAACAGTCATTACAAATAGTCTTCTACAGCCAACAGCCATTGCTTTTGGCCATAGCACTCTTAGGAATCCCGATCGTGTGCGCTTAGTTAGTACTTGGAATGGAGACTGCCAGGGAACACTAGGCGCTGTAAGCTTTTAAGCTTAAGGCTCCGATTGTGAAGATTGTGGCTACAGTCATTTAAACACAAGAGGAGATCAAAACTTTAAAAAAATAAACAAATAAACAATAAATGAATAAAAAATAAACAAACAAATGAAAAAACAAACAAACAAAAAACATTGTACAGCCAGTTATTTATTTTGAGTTGTGAGGCTTTTTAGTTTACAAGCAGCTCTGTAACAAGAGTTACTCTTAGAACAGTCATTACAAATAGTCTTCTACAGCCAACAGCCATTGCTTTTGGCCATAGCACTCTTAGGAATCCCGATCGTGTGCGCTTAGTTAGTACTTGGAATGGAGACTGCCAGAAAACACTAGGCGCTGTAAGCTTTTAAGCTTAAGGCTCCGATTGTGAAGATTGTGGCTACAGTCATTTAAACACAAGAGGAGATCAAAACTTTAAAAAAATAAACAAATAAACAATAAATGAATAAAAAATAAACAAACAAATAAAAAAACAAATAAACAAAAAACATTGTACAGCCAGTTATTTATTTTGAGTTGTGAGGCTTTTTAGTTTACAAGCAGCTCTGTAACAAGAGTTACTCCTAGAACAGTCATTACAAATAGTCATCTACAGCCAACAGCCATTGCTTTTGGCCATAGCACTCTTAGGAATCCCGATCGTGTGCGCTTAGTTAGTACTTGGAATGGAGACTGCCAGTGAACACTAGGCGCTGTAAGCTTTTAAGCTTAAGGCTCCGATTGTGAAGATTGTGGCTACAGTCATTTAAACACAAGAGGAGATCAAAACTTTTTAAAAAATAAACAAATAAACAATACATGAATAAAAAATAAACAAACAAATAAAAAAACAAACAAACAAAAAACACTGTACAGCCAGTCATTTATTTTGAGTTGTGAGGCTTTTTAGTTTACAAGCAGCTCTGTAACAAGAGTTACTCTTAGAACAGTCATTACAAATAGTCTTCTACAGCCAACAGCCATTGCTTTTGGCCATAGCACTCTTAGGAATCCCGATCGTGTGCGCTTAGTTAGTACTTGGAATGGAGACTGCCAGGGAACACTAGGCGCTGTAAGCTTTTAAGCTTAAGGCTCCGATTGTGAAGATTGTGGCTACAGTCATTTAAACACAAGAGGAGATCAAAACTTTAAAAAAATAAACAAATAAACTATAAATGAATAAAAAATAAACAAACAAATAAAAAAACAAACAAACAAAAAACATTGTACAGCCAGTAATTTATTTTGAGTTGTGAGGCTTTTTAGTTTACAAGCAGCTCTGTAACAAGAGTTACTCTTAGAACAGTCATTACAAATAGTCTTCTACAGCCAACAGCCATTGCTTTTGGCCATAGCACTCTTAGGAATCCCGATCTTGTGCGCTTAGTTAATACTTGGAATGGAGACTGCCAGGGAACACTAGGCGCTGTAAGCTTTTAAGCTTAAGTCTCCGATTGTGAAGATTGTAGCTACAGTCATTTAAACACAAGAGGAGATCAAAACTTTAAAAAAATTAACAAATAAACAATAAATGAATAAAAAATAAACAAACAAATAAAAAAACAAACAAACAAAAAACACTGTACAGCCAGTCATTTATTTTGAGTTGTGAGGCTTTTTAGTTTACAAGCAGCTCTGTAACAAGAGTTACTCTTAGAACAGTCATTACAAATAGTCTTCTACAGCCAACAGCCATTGCTTTTGGCCATAACACTCTTAGGAATCCCGATCGTGTGCGCTTAGTTAGTACTTGGAATGGAGACTGCCAGGGAACACTAGGCGCTGTAAGCTTTTAAGCTTAAGGCTCCGATTGTGAAGATTGTGGCTACAGTCATTTAAACACAAGAGGAGATCAAAACTTTAAAAAAATAAACAAATAAACAATAAATGAATAAAAAATAAACAAACAAATAAAAAAACAAACAAACAAAAAACATTGTACAGCCAGTCATTTATTTTGAGTTGTGAGGCTTTTTAGTTTACAAGCAGCTCTGTAACAAGAGTTACTCTTAGAACAGTCATTACAAATAGTCTTCTACAGCCAACAGCCATTGCTTTTGGCCATAGCACTCTTAGGAATCCCGATCGTGTGCGCTTAGTTAATACTTGGAATGGAGACTGCCAGGGAACACTAGGCGCTGTAAGCTTTTAAGCTTAAGGCTCCGATTGTGAAGATTGTAGCTACAGTCATTTAAACACAAGAGGAGATCAAAACTTTTTAAAAAATAAACAAATAAACAATAAATGAATAAAAAATAAACAAACAAATAAAAAAACAAACAAACAAAAAACACTGTACAGCCAGTCATTTATTTTGAGTTGTGAGGCTTTTTAGTTTACAAGCAGCTCTGTAACAAGAGTTACTCTTAGAACAGTCATTACAAATAGTCTTCTACAGCCAACAGCCATTGCTTTTGGCCATAGCACTCTTAGGAATCCCGATCGTGTGCGCTTAGTTAGTACTTGGAATGGAGACTGCCAAGGAACACTAGGCGCTGTAAGCTTTATAGCTTAAGGCTCCGATTGTGAAGATTGTGGCTACAGTCATTTAAACACAAGAAGAGATCAAAACTTTTTAAAAAATAAACAAATAAACAATAAATGAATAAAAAATAAACAAACAAATAAAAAAACAAACAAACAAAAAACACTGTACAGCCAGTCATTTATTTTGAGTTGTGAGGCTTTTTAGTTTACAAGCAGCTCTGTAACAAGAGTTAGTCTTAGAACAGTCATTACAAATAGTCTTCTACAGCCAACAGCCATTGCTTTTGGCCATAGCACTCTTAGGAATCCCGATCGTGTGCGCTTAGTTAGTACTTGGAATGGAGACTGCCAGGGAACACTAGGCGCTGTAAGCTTTTAAGCTTAAGGCTCCGATTGTGAAGATTGTGGCTACAGTCATTTAAACACAAGAGGAGATCAAAACTTTAAAAAAATAAACAAATAAACAATAAATGAATAAAAAATAAACAAACAAATGAAAAAACAAACAAACAAAAAACATTGTACAGCCAGTTATTTATTTTGAGTTGTGAGGCTTTTTAGTTTACAAGCAGCTCTGTAACAAGAGTTACTCTTAGAACAGTCATTACAAATAGTCTTCTACAGCCAACAGCCATTGCTTTTGGCCATAGCACTCTTAGGAATCCCGATCGTGTGCGCTTAGTTAGTACTTGGAATGGAGACTGCCAGAAAACACTAGGCGCTGTAAGCTTTTAAGCTTAAGGCTCCGATTGTGAAGATTGTGGCTACAGTCATTTAAACACAAGAGGAGATCAAAACTTTAAAAAAATAAACAAATAAACAATAAATGAATAAAAAATAAACAAACAAATAAAAAAACAAATAAACAAAAAACATTGTACAGCCAGTTATTTATTTTGAGTTGTGAGGCTTTTTAGTTTACAAGCAGCTCTGTAACAAGAGTTACTCCTAGAACAGTCATTACAAATAGTCATCTACAGCCAACAGCCATTGCTTTTGGCCATAGCACTCTTAGGAATCCCGATCGTGTGCGCTTAGTTAGTACTTGGAATGGAGACTGCCAGTGAACACTAGGCGCTGTAAGCTTTTAAGCTTAAGGCTCCGATTGTGAAGATTGTGGCTACAGTCATTTAAACACAAGAGGAGATCAAAACTTTTTAAAAAATAAACAAATAAACAATACATGAATAAAAAATAAACAAACAAATAAAAAAACAAACAAACAAAAAACACTGTACAGCCAGTCATTTATTTTGAGTTGTGAGGCTTTTTAGTTTACAAGCAGCTCTGTAACAAGAGTTACTCTTAGAACAGTCATTACAAATAGTCTTCTACAGCCAACAGCCATTGCTTTTGGCCATAGCACTCTTAGGAATCCCGATCGTGTGCGCTTAGTTAGTACTTGGAATGGAGACTGCCAGGGAACACTAGGCGCTGTAAGCTTTTAAGCTTAAGGCTCCGATTGTGAAGATTGTGGCTACAGTCATTTAAACACAAGAGGAGATCAAAACTTTAAAAAAATAAACAAAAAAACTATAAATGAATAAAAAATAAACAAACAAATAAAAAAACAAACAAACAAAAAACATTGTACAGCCAGTAATTTATTTTGAGTTGTGAGGCTTTTTAGTTTACAAGCAGCTCTGTAACAAGAGTTACTCTTAGAACAGTCATTACAAATAGTCTTCTACAGCCAACAGCCATTGCTTTTGGCCATAGCACTCTTAGGAATCCCGATCTTGTGCGCTTAGTTAATACTTGGAATGGAGACTGCCAGGGAACACTAGGCGCTGTAAGCTTTTAAGCTTAAGTCTCCGATTGTGAAGATTGTAGCTACAGTCATTTAAACACAAGAGGAGATCAAAACTTTAAAAAAATTAACAAATAAACAATAAATGAATAAAAAATAAACAAACAAATAAAAAAACAAACAAACAAAAAACACTGTACAGCCAGTCATTTATTTTGAGTTGTGAGGCTTTTTAGTTTACAAGCAGCTCTGTAACAAGAGTTACTCTTAGAACAGTCATTACAAATAGTCTTCTACAGCCAACAGCCATTGCTTTTGGCCATAACACTCTTAGGAATCCCGATCGTGTGCGCTTA
>NW_027101122.1:117500-135143 GCF_029633855.1 Hoplias malabaricus | reverse complement strand
GGTCTGTTTACTCAGGATGAACCAGAATAAATGAGCACTTATTTGTTTATTTGTAAATTATTATTCATGAGTGCCTGAGCCCCTGTTCAGAAACCTATTGTGTACTAACATAGTGGTTCTTCGCTTTTCCATAATCACTGTTAGATGGTTTAAATGCCCAAATTTTATTTTGAAGATCACAGTTTTGAACAAATGGCATATGTGCATTTTGTTACAGGAGGTCTCAGAGAAAAGAGAAACATCACAGACAAGAGTGTTCCTGCTCCTTTAATGAATACAAATTTGCTTAATATCTAGCTCACACATTACTTCCTGGAAAACACCAGATGTAAAGTTTGAACCACAATCTGATTGAATCTCACGAGGCAGCCCACACCGAGAAAAGAACTGAAACAAACACTCAATTATAGTTCTTGCCTTAATGTTTCTCGAGGGTACAGCCTCCGGAAATCTAGTACACACATCCAATATTGTGAACAGATACTTATAACCCTTTTTTGTCTTGTGCAAAGGTCCAACACAATCTATCGTCACTCGCAAAAATGGAGAGTACACAATGGTGCACAAGGCACTTTCTGATTTGGCTTACCGGCTAGCTGACAAGCATGACATGTCCGACAGTAGGAGATTACATCTCGATGCATCTTCGGCCAATAAAAATAACGCAAGACTCTCTCTTGGGCTTTACGAATACCCACATGCCCTGCCATGGGTGCTTCATGTGCCAAGCGCAACACTTTCAACCTAAAACTCTTCAGCAACACAATCTGCTCCACAACACTCCAATCTTCAACAGCAGGATGATAAGGAGGCCTCCACTTCCGCATAAGCACTCCCTGATGCATATAGAAGACCTCTGCCGACTCCTCTGTCTCCTCCCGTGTACCAGCCCCCTTACACAATGAGGCCAACTCAGGGTCCTCCTTGAGCTCCTTGATTAAGGTTTCCCTATTAAACTGAGCTGCATCTGATTAACCTAGTTTTCCAAAGAAGGTATCTCCAAGCTCAAATGCTGCCTCCTCCAGCCCTCTCTGTGGAACCACCCCCTTGGGGCGAGACTGGGCACGGGTAACGACACAGGTTGAAAACACCTCAGGATACTCCCTGGCCAAAGCCTCTGTTTCTGGTACCTCACATGGCATGTGACTAATTAAAGGGGTTACCGAAACTTGAACCCCAGCAAGATCATTCCCCAATAGCATAGAAACTCCAGGGACTGGTAATGATGGCACTACTGCTACATTAACATAGCCATTTACCAAGTTAGAGGTTAGGTACACTTTATGCAATGGCATGGCACCAAACAAACTTCCCACACCCTGAAGCAACACTGAAGAGTCATTGAAACTGGCTAATCACGAACCCCTTGTAACAACAAGGACTGAACTGCACCAGTGTCCCTGAAAATTTTAATTTTGGTTTCTGGCTCCCCAGAACCAATGGACACTGTACAGCAGGAGACAAACCCATCATACAGAGAGGGGGTTATTTCAGACTCAGGATCCACACAACTAATAGTCCTCTCTGAACCAACTACCAATGCCACAGATTTTGAAGAGTCAGTATAAGACCCACGTCTGCACTTCTGCAGAACTGGACAACCTGATTTTATATGGCCAGGTTTTCTACAATAATGGCAGATTATTTCTCCCGAGGGAGTAGAATTTACAGGTTTTTGAAGTTGACTATGAGGTTTAGAGCCAGATGGCCCTTCCCTATGACTTTTAGTCTCTGCTGATTTAACCTCTGTATTAGCCTTTCTCCAACCACTGATCTCTCTTTCACTCTCGACTCCTTATGGGTAAATTCGTAAGTATCTGCCATCATAGCAGCCTTTTTAACTTCAGTCGCCCCATGCTCCTGAATGTACACTTCCTAAAGAACAGGTAGACTATTTTTAAACTGTTCCATAAGAACAAGCTGTTTTAAATCTGCAAAAGTATAAACTTCACATGCTTTCGTTCAAACACTGCCTCCTGCTGCCTAGCTACATCCAAATAGGTTTCCGCTAGCTTACGTCTAAGAGAACGGAATTTGTGCCTGTAAGTTTCTGGCACAACTTCATAGGCATTCTTCACTGCCGTTTTCACCGTGTCATACTCCATGGAGTGTGCAGAATTCAAAGCTGCATAAGCCTCCCGAGCTTTCCCCTACAGGACACTCTGAACCAAAACGGTCCAACAATTCTCCAGCCAAGCTAATTCCGTGGCTATATTCTCAAAGGCATCAAAAAACACATCTACCTCGTCTTCCTGAAATTTTGGCATTAGATGTAGACATTTGGATACATCAAACCGAGTCTCATGTCTGCGCTGTTGTTGACTCTCCATCTGCGAGAGTTTAACCTTCTCCAACTCAATCTTAGCTAACTCCAGCTCCCGCAAACTATCCTTCTCCTTCTCTCGCCTACCCTTCTCTGCTTGTTCCCTAGCCAATCTTGCCTCAATGATGGAGTCACTCAAACCTAGGGACTGAGCAAGGATCTACTATCTTAATTTTATTCAACTCTGAATCTACCTCAATCTCATAATATTCAGCAAGCTGGAGCAACTGAGGCTTCTTTAATTTTATCCAGTCCGTTGTCTGCAGATGGGCTTGGATAAAACTTTCCGGATCAAACTGAGACATTTTTGGGAAAAAATTAAAAAAATACCAAAAGCCCCCCAGCCGAAATGAGGACAGACCAGAGACCCCTAACTCTAAGGCTACTAAAATTCAAACACCAAGAGGTAACCTATATTCCCCTATTGGCCTAAAATCCCTAAGTACCACCAAAGTATGACTACAAAACTAAAAGTACTTGACAATTTTGGCCACCTTACCTCAAGTCCTCTCATAGGACTTCTGAAAGAACACATACAACTCAAGAAGCCCCAAGTAGGCCACAATTTCCAACAGGTATTTTTGAGTCAAATCAACACCACCAAATCAGATTTCCTGAGAACTCAACCAAACATACCCAATTACCAAAGGTCTAGACTGTATACAATCAAGCAACTCTGCAATCCAATACCCACCTTAGCAAACAGCTAACCTCAACAGAGCACAAAACTATCAAGTTACAATCACACAGCCAACAATTAGATCACGAAAATAAGGTGTTGAAATCTATTGTGATGAAATGAGAACTTGGGAGGGTTCACTCTTCTTACCTAAAGATCCTCGAAGAACCCAAGCGCTGACTCCATGGTCGACCAGCCCAAGCATGTAGAGATTATTCAAAAGGGTAGGTAGTAATCTGGAGGTGCAACAGTTTCCAGAGTGCTAGAGAAAAATCAGCGCCAAAACTTCCACCATCTTATATATATCCAAAACGACGCTCCGGTATCTGGCCTCCAAAACCAGAGGTCCTCCCCTTTAAAGGCTCCACTTCAAGATCTCAAGAAAAGTAAGACCCCCCCCCAGTGGCTGGAGTGTGTATTGTGGGAGTCAAGTGTCTATCCCAGTGCACCTAGTTTATAAGAATCTATATTCAACACCATTAACTCTATTGAGAGAAAATCCCAGTTACGAAAATAATCACACCCCTGTGTAAGTCAAGGCCTCCTTAATCAACAACATTTTTATTTTGTCAATAAGGTCCATACCACACTTCTGACATATTTCATAAAATATCACCATTTAATATTCTAAACATGTACATAAACAAATGCATACATTTTCAAATGACCTTGCCTTTTCCCCACAGATATCAAATAGAAATCAGAAGAATATCTATTAAACATACCTGAAAACCTGATTTTGGTGGCCTTAAAAGTACACTTACCCTATAATATAGCGTGATTCATATATCAAAGTATATGATCACATTCTAAAGTTGTCATATTGAGAAACAATGATAGAAACATTTTACTTCTCAACCTCAAGTAGACTGTAAGTAATTATTCAAATTTCAAAATTTAACGACCTGGCTATTAGCTCAGACATTACATAATGTGGGTTAAAGGCTAACTAGAACACTTGCTATTCATCATAATGACACGTTGGCTAGCTGCAGCAAACATTAGAAAAGTAAGCCTAATGCAATAAAAAGTTTTGATGACTTTGTTCACTTGAGATGGCTAAAGAAAAAAACACAAACTTCAAACAAAATGACTGTTACCAACCTGACATGGCGCGCGCTCCTCTGCTCTTTGGGGCTTGAAAACTCCAGAATCCGATAGCTGCTAATCACAACGTATTAGTTGACTGCACAAACTTCTTGTCACACAGCCCACAACACCAACTCACGTTTTTCAGAACAAATTCAAAAAAGCCACACCGAATTTCAGCTGTCTAAAATGCTTCATGAAGGCTGTGGTAAATTCAAAGACTGCCCATTACCACTGCTGCAATGCCCATTATCACAAGTGTCTGTGGTGCTGCATCAGCATTCATCTTCCATCAGTTCAACAATTTTTTTCCCCTCGTGTAAGACACCTCTGTGTTGATATCTTATGTGGAAAAAAAAAAAATAAATACACACACACACACATTATATTAATTAATTATATTCTTATTGAAAGATGATACAGTAAACATATTAAAAATATTTCAGTGCAAATTTTCTGGTTCAACTTACAATGAACACTAATTATACAACTTTGCTATAAAAACTTTATCATGGAGGTAGTTTAGACCAGTTCTAAAAAAAATATCACTCAACACTAAACACACCCTTGTATTTACAGAAACTTTGAAAAAGCTAAACTTTTTAAGAAATATAATTCTGTTTAAAAATTTCTACAAAAAACAATAAACAAATTTCTTAAAATTGTGTTATTTGTGTTTGGTAGATTATTTCCTGGTTGTAACAATGCTTCTGGGCAATAAATCTTATACAGTTGGAAAGCCTGTTAAATGATGCCACATTTACCTTTTAAAGAGGCGCAACCCACATTCTCAGCTCTACTGCTCATCCCACAAATGCATGTTCCTTACAAATGTGGCACCGTTTAAAGGGGAAATTAACAGGCTTTCCAACGGTATGAGATAAACTGCCAAGAAGCATTGTTACAACAAGAAAAAAATAATCTACCAAACACAAATTTCCTTACTTTTTATGCCAAGTTCATTTTTATAAGATACTCTTTGCAGTTATTTGACATTATTTCATTTGCATTTTGCCAGTCTTTGCTTTCATTATTGTTTTTATGGATTTTGCTGATAAGGTCTTTTGCTTCTGGAATCTCTCTAGAGTCTGCTTCGTGGTTTGCTTGAGTTTTGACAGAAGTTTCAAGGGTGGGTGGGTCTTAGAAGACTACATTCACCGTGAATCTCCTTTGGTCATCGATTTTGGACTTACAGGTGCTCTGAAACCTCCTCTGGGACCTAGCCATGCCCACCCCACCCCTAAATGGGACAAGCTTTTTTCCCCATACACAGCATCAGGTTAATTATCACTGTTCTGTATTAACCCTGTCATACTACCATAGCTACAGCTTTTTTAGTTAGCTTTCTAGTAACCGCCAACGCGCTGTCTGCCGCTGGGTTCTCTTGCCTGACCCGTGGAAGCTTTTTTCGCAGGACAAATTTGCCCGTTCTTTACCATGACCCTACTAACCTCTGTATTTTTTTGTTCCCTTTGTCTGGTTTTCTTTCTCCTGTCTCTCTCTCATGCTTTGAGCTGTCCTGCTGCTCTCCAGGTGTTGCCCTGATCCAGCCCCTGTGTATCCTGTACAAGATCCTGGCCTTGTCTCATCTACACTATCATGCTTGGCCATGCTGTTTTACCTCAGATTAACTCTGCACCTACTTTTAACTCACACAGAATCCCTGATCACCTTCTCCTTCCTCAGACTCATACATCACTAATGTACTACATTTACATTACATCATCTGTCACCATTTCACTTTTACTTCTGTTCTGTTCTCTGTTGTGTCTCCGGTGTCGACCCGAGGAGGATGGGTTCCCCGTATGAGTCTTGGTTCCTTCCAAGGTTTCTTCCTCATGTGCTGAGGGAGATTTTCCTTGCCACTGTTGCCCCTGGCTTGCTCATAGGAGGCTTGGACCCGGATCTCTGTAAAGCTGCTTTGTGACGACTTTTTGTTGTGAAAAGCGCTATATAAATACAATTTGATTTGAATTAAATTTTAGTATTAAATAGCTGTTACAAACATTATAATAAATAGCTGAATGGTCTGAAGATATTGCAGATGCTCATATTTCTTCCCTATGTGTTTTTTCTCCATTCAGTTTACTAGAATTTTAAAAGGCTTATATAAGTGATTTGTGCAAAATATTTATGGTCTTGCTTAATGTAATTATTATACTGTCTAGATAAAGTTTTATACAATTTCTTGTGTTGTCAAATATGCATTTTTTCAACACACTATATATAGCAGGAAGTTAAAAAAAAACCAGAAGTTTAAAAAAGTGCAGGAACATATGTTTGCAATCTGGAATAAATAATACAAAACATAAATTAATTGTTATACTGACACAATTCCCAAAGTTTAAAGTCTGCATATTAAATACCAAACACAATGTTATTTTCAAAACACACACAGTGTATATATATACATATATATATATATATATATATATATATATATATATATATATATATATATATATATGCCATAGCAAAACTAGCACTAAATGTTAATCCATATTTACAAGCACAATACTGGAGTTTTCTGTTCTTTTTTAAATGCTGAAGCAGTTACTTTTTGTTCTTGTTTCATCAGAAAATAACTGTCACTCTGTTTAAGGTGGAACAGGAGAAATTTTAACTGGATGCTAGCTAACATTAGCAGACGCTAACATACAAATATACTGTAAAAAACATAATAATAAAATAACAATTAAAATTTAAGCAGTACATTTCTTCGTAGATGTCTTTCAGTAACTGTAAAACATTTATTTAAATTATTTGCAATTTGCTAAGACACATGGAAGACCTTTACATCCTGAGGTAGTGATAGCTTACAACCCGGTCTCACACCTACTCGTGATATAGTCACATATATAGGAGACTGCAATTCATGCTGAAAATATGCGATATGTCATGAATTGTAGATTACTATATCACGAGTAGGTGTGAGACCGGGCTGTAGCTTAACATTACTGGCTGATGTAACTTTGCTAACTGACAAAGCAACACATTTATGATTAAAACCAATATTTAACAAAAAATATATTCATTAAGCACATGTAAAATGTTGTATTCTAATCAAATGATATTTAAAAGAGACCGTAGCAAACTGGCTTCAATGGGAAAGCTCCATGGCTGGCGTTGCCAGCTCCCGCACGAGTTATGCACAGGGGCCATGTCTTCATTAATTCAGACTTATTATCCTGGATTTAAGTCCTTTATAGAGTATTTAATTATTTTTTTATAACGTCTCTTCCTTACACATGTAAACAATCGTACACACAAAAAAACGTGTGTATTTGTATAACTAAAAATGTGAGTCTGTAAACAAGTTTTAGTCCCCACACCGAGATTATATCCATCTACACACAGACAAAGAGAGAGTCCACCAGTTTCGCTACACTACACTTTGTTTGGGTTTTTATGTACTGTTTCTAATTCTATATTTTTGTTGTGATATCAGTTATAATTGAATATGTATTTTGTCTCGTTCACCAGTGATATTTTTCAGTTACTGTAGTTAAAACAGCATTTAACTAATCCATACGGGCCTACTTACATATTCATGATAGGATTTACATCACACACTGTAGCTGACACGAAACATAAATCCTTTGTGAACGTAGTCCCTACGTTTCATCTGAATTATTCATAACATAGTGAGCGAAGCACTGACCTATGGCTACGTTGAGCCCTACGTGAGCAGTGTGAAGACAGCAATATTAGTAAGCTGATCCCCATAGCAACTGGAAGTTAATTTTTCACAATAAAAAACCTCTGGTGTTTAGTACCTTAAAATTTGTAAACATGCATAATATTATATAACTTCATTCATAACATGCTCTAAAGCTTTTCATAATTTTATATCAAACAAACATCACTATTCTCTCACACTATGTGTGACACATACTGAGATTTGACATTGATAAATTATGTGCATTCTTTTAATAGCATACTGCTAAACAATACAGTGTCAATACAAACCCATGGTGAAATTAACTTTCCAGATCCTCCTCTTTCTGTAAACATGTATATGTTAAAATATACATTAAATTACTTATGTTTTATTTAATTATGTGTATCTACTTCTATATATACATTAAGAGAGGATAAATCTCCTTCAAAATGAAATTGAACAAAAAATTCTAAATTATAAAAGGGCTTTTTCAGCAGTTCAGTGGTGGTTGAAATGAGGGGTTTATATATATATATATATATATATATATATATATATATATATATATATATGTGTGTGTGTGTGTGCGTGCGTGCTTTTAAACGTATTTATATATGTATAATGTTTATACAAAATCTCATAAAAAAACATGGTCAAATCCAACACGCTTAGAGACCAACGGCATTCCATACACCTGGACCCCCATGACTACTGACGAAGAACACTCCCAGCTCTGTTTTCTGACTGTGACTCTGAGCCGAGTGTAGTCAATTCACAAAAAAACATTATAAGAACGCAGTACCAAAGCATGGCCCACTGAATTTACTGCTGAAAAAAGATCTTTTTTAATTCAGATTTTTTTTGTTCAATTTAATTTTGAAGGAGATTTATCCTCTCTTAACATATATAAGTATATACACATAATTAAATAACACATGAGTAAATTAATGTATATTTAAACATAGTATACATGTTTACAGAAAGAGGAGGATCTGGAAAGTTAATTTCACTATGGGTTTGTATTGACACCGTATTGTTTAGCAGTATGCTATTAAAATAATGCACATAATTAATCAATGTGAATGAATTACGCCTCAGTATGTGTCACACACATATGAATAGTGAATAGTGATGTTTGTTTGTTATAAAATTATGGAAAGCTTTAGAGCATGTTATGAATGAAGTTATATAATAATATGCATGTTTACAAATTTTAAGGTACTAAACACCAGTTTTTTTATTGTGAAACATAAACTTCCAGTTGCTATGGGGATCAGCTTACTAATATTGCTGTCTTCACACTGCTCATGTAGGGCTCAACGTAGCCACAGGTCAGTGCTTAGCTCACTATGTTATGAATAATTCAGATGAAACGTAGGGACTACGTTCACAAAGGATTTATGTTTCGTGTCAGCTACAGGGTGTGATGTAAATCCTATCATGAATATGTAAGTACGCCCGGATTTGAGGCCTCCCATTGGCAAAAACCTTAAGAAGCGTGTAAACGTGTCAATTTTGGTCACGTTATCACGACAAAATTTTACGTGTCAACACGCAAATTTTTAATAACGTGTTAACGAGCATGTGTTCACACGTTTAGAGCCCAACGCTGTTCTATAAGAGACCAACGCCATTCCATACACCTGGACCCCCATGACTGCTGACGAAGTGACACTGAGCCTGCTGTGGGCCAGCGCTGTTTTCTGACTCTGACTCTGAGTGTAGTCAATTCACAAAAAAACATTATAAGAACACAGTACCAAAGCATGTCTCAATGTTGCATGTAGGTATTTTAGTATTGAATTCCTCTGTTTTTTTGTTTTTTTTTTCATTTGTTTTAAATTATGCTTCAAAGGAATACATCTACAAATGAGTATGTGCAAGTGTGTAAAGCTCTGATATTTAAGTACCCTTTTCTGAAGGAAAATGAGTAAGATAGGGATATCCAAACTCAGATATTTCTGTAATGGTAATTTTTATATGTCTCTGTTGAAAGAACTTGTCTGCTTGTTTGTCTGTATGTTAATTTCTAATCATCAACAGAACTCACAAACTAAGTGTATGTCAGGTCAGCTCGAGGTCAATGCTTTATTAGAACAAACCACATCTTGTATATCAAACTGAGATGTCTCTAAGGAAACTAAGCTTGCAGAAACATCGAGTGATTATCTTATGGTTATGACGTATAAACTACCTATATAAATATCTCTGTGAAAACATCTTCTTTGTCCACATTCACATAGTACTCTCTGCTATTGTATGTTGACCACCTTAAGGTTAAATAAACTACTTTCTGATTCCAAATGCTCTGTTAGATTTCAATTCTTAATACTTGTCCTTATTTTCTCCATCACAATTTCAAAAAATACATATCAAATTCAAATGTGTACGCAGTACACATTTTAAAATGCTTGTGACAATGATACATGTGTACGTTGAACGTTTTCAAATCTATGCCTTCTTTTTTTGTACAAGACTCTGTATAATCAGTAATGTTGGAATTGAAATGTCCAAAATTGGAATAATCTGAAATATTTAACATGGAAAAGGTTAAGTACTAGCTGCCCGAGTACCATTTTCAAATGACCAATCATATGTTGCATTAACTTAATAAAAAATAAATAAAAACTACACTGACATACTCCCATCTGGCCACAAATGGGAGTATGTGTCCACAATTCCATTTAGACCTAACAGGTGGTGGTGGGGTCTTAGTTCCGAAAGGCCATTTAATCGAGAAAATAGCATTTGCTTACCTCTTCGTAGTACCACACCATCCCAATCCACATATATGATACGCTGCTTGGTGGACCTTATCGGCCTAGCGCGCAGCGGCCCCTAGACGATTTTTTTTGCAGAGCCCGGGGTCGAGTCCTGGGCACACGTGGTGGGAGCTAAAAATCCTCAAAGTTTCGGCCTTTTACCCGCAATTTTGCATCAATCCACCAGGTGGCTCCCGGAACGTCCCGATTCCAATATATTCCATTACATTCCATTACAGGCAAATATATTGGGATTGGGATGGCGTATAAATATATATCATTCGTTGAAGTGTTTTGTAATGTTTTTAATACTTTTAACATACCCAACATCCATAGACATTAACATTTTAAAGTGTTGGCTACTTTGATAAGGCAACACAAAAGTCCTTTCACAAAGTTTCCAACTATCTTTGATATATTTATAATGCCAGTAAACCAACAAACACGTAACCACAGTGAGCCAGCCTGCCCTTCTGAAACTCTTGTCCGAACGCCTTACTTTAAGATTTTCAAGTTAGCTAATGTTACTGCTGCATTACTTAAGGTGGAAGCGAAAAATGTAAAAGCTTCTGAGCGAACACCAGTCAGAATCCGAATGTTAAACAATACACCTGCATATAGTCAGCACAAAAAGATTGCTCACACATTAAAATCATGCCCAAGACAATGGAACGACGACGTTCAGAAGTAAGTTATAATCCAGCGTCAGGTAATTTAATGTGGAAGCGAAGAGTTGCAATACAACATTGAGCTTCTGGGCAACCTCAATGTTAAGAATCAGTAGTTTAAATTATACAAGCACATACAGGTGCTGGTCATAAAATTTGAATGTATGCAAGACATGGGTTTCATCTGTCATATTCCTTATGCCAAGCCACTCTTGAACAAGAGACAGCGTCAGGAAAAAGGACTGGACTGCTCCTGAGTGGTCCAAAGTTATGTTCCCTGATTAAAGTAAATTAGATTAGATTAGATTCAACTTCATTGTCATTGTGCAGAGTACAATACAGGGCCAATGAAATGTAGTTAGCATCTAACCAGAAGTGCAATATATAACATTATTTACATAATTTACATAAAGTGCAGTAGTGATATTATAGTGATTTTCGTGCCCTGCCCAGGCAGCGTTTATGGTAGATGTCCTCGAAGGAACTTGAAACTGGACACCTCATCCACTGCAGTTCCGGTGATGTAAATGGGGGCGTGAGCTTGATTCCTAGTCCGTCTGAAGTCCATGATGATCTCCTTTGTTTTGAGCGTGTTTAGTACCAGGTTATTGTTTTGGCACCACAAGGACAGATGCTGTACTTCATCCCGGTAGGGCGTTTCATTATTGTCTGTAATCAAGCCTATCACCATGGTGTCATCTGCGAATTTGACTACGGTGTTTGAACCATAGGCAGGTACACAGTCATGGGTGAAGAGAGAGTACAGAATCGGGCTAAGAACACAACCTTGTGGAATGCCAGTGTTCAAGGTGATGGTTGATGAATGAAGTTTGCCTAATCTAACAGATTGAGGTCTGTTAGACAGGAAGTCTAAAATCCAGTGGCAGAGTGATGTGCTGATACCCAGATGGTTGAGTTTGGATATCAGCATAGACGGAATTGTTCTGTTGAATGCAGAACTAAAATCGATTAACAGCATACTCACCTATGAGTTTTGACAGTCAAGTTGGGTTAGTGCAGTGGGTAGTGCTGTTGAGATAGCGTCCTCGGTGGATCTGTTGCTATGATAAGCAAACTGGTGTGGGTCCAGCGTAGCAGGCAGGCAGGATTTCAAGTGAGAAATAACTAGTCTTTTAAAGCACTTGGAAATTATTGGGGTGAGTGCTACAGGTCACAAGTCATTAAAGTCTGAAGCAGTAGAATGCTTAGGCACAGGCACAATAATGGCTGACTTAAAGATAGATGGTACAGCTGCCTGGGCAAGCGAAACATTAAAGATGTGAGAGAAGACACCCGCAAGTTCCACAGCACAAGCTCTTAGCACACGGCCAGGTACACCATCAGGGCCAGCTGCCTTCCGTGCATTCACTCTGCTCAGCATGCGACTGATGTCCAAAGTGGAAAGTACAAGTGGGTTGTCGTCGGTGGAGGATCGTTTATTGAAGATATCAATATCATCTGGTCGAAACGAGTGTAAAAGTTGTTCAGCTCATCAGGGAGTCAAGCACTGTTGGTACATGGAACAAAGCTAGTTGGTTTATAGTCAGTCAGGGTGTTGTTCCCTACCACATACGCCGAGGGTCAGAGGAGGTAAAGTGCTCCTCAATCCGGCGTTTGTAGCAGTGCTTGGCTATAGCTATTAGTCTCTTCGTATTGCCAGGAACTCCAGTGGGCGGTACAAAGGACGCTCGTACCCTGAGCGCTTCTATGCTGAGGGATGCCATGGTAAGAAATCTCAGACCACCAGTCTTGTTTTTTGCCCTTCTTTTGTACGCATTAGGTTTTTTCATTTATGTGCATCTGCTTTTGTTTTTTTTGTGAATCAGGACCGGCGTTTGTAGCAGTGCTTGGCTATAGCTATTCCTCTCCTCAGGTTAGCTCTGACCAAGCTGTATGCTTCCCGGCATCCTGATCTGAAGGCAGCATCTCTGGCTTTGAGCAGATTGCGAACCTCTCTGTTCATCCAGGGCTTCTGATTAGGGAATGTTAATTATTATGGCAAACTTAAAATTAATGATTAAGTATCACCAGGAAGGAAGATCGACACTCAAAGAATTCTTTGAGGAGAAGAGAGGAATAAGACAGACAGTCAAAGATTGCGTGAATCCGGTGTTTGTGCAGTGAATGTTAATTTCCAAAAGTGTCTGTCTGTCGTAGCTGTAGTTCGCATAAGTTATTTGCGCAAGAAAACTGGAGATAGCTAAGTACAGAAGTATAACATCACTAAAACTGGTAAGACGCTGAGCCTCGCAGTGTGATCGCGATGCCATCTTGGTCCTGGAAGACCAAGGACCATTTCCTATAGAAATCAAGGTCCCAGAATCTGGAGGAAGAGAGGAGAGGCACGGAATCCACATTGTTCGAGGTACCCTGTAAAGTTTCCACAGTCAGTGGCGGTTTGGTGTCCCATGTCATCTGCTGGTGTGGGTCCACTTTATTTTCTGAGGTCCAAGGTCAACGCAGCCGCCTACCAGGGAGATTTAGATTACTTTATGCTTCCTTATGCTTCCAAGTGAGGTGGGTTAGTGCAGTGTGTAGTGCTGTTGAGATAGCGTCCTCGGTGGATCTGTTGCAACGATAAGCAAACTGGTGTGGGTCCAGCGTAGCAGGCAGGCAGGATTTCAAGTGAGAAAGAACTAGTCTTTTAAAGCACTTGGAAATTATTGGGGTGAGTGCTACAGGTCGAAAGTCATTAAAGTCTGAAGCAGTAGAATGCTTAGGCACAGGCACAATAATGGCTGACTTAAAGATAGATGGTACAGCTGCCTGGGCAAGCGAAACATTAAAGATGTGAGCGAAGACACCCGCAAGTTCCACAGCACAAGCTCTTAGCACACGGCCAGGTACACCATCAGGGCAAGCTGCCTTCCGTGCATTCACTCTGCTCAGCATGCGACTGACGTCCGAAGTAGAAAGTACAAGTGGGTTGTCGTCGGTGGAGGATCGTTTATTGAAGATATCAATATCATCTGGTCGAAACGAGTGTAAAAGTTGTTCAGCTCATCAGGGAGTCAAGCACTGTTGGTACATGGAACAAAGCTAGTTGGTTTATAGTCAGTCAGGGTGTTGTTCCCTACCACATACGCCGAGGGTCAGAGGAGGTAAAGTGCTCCTCAATGCGGCGTTTGTAGCAGTGTTTGGCTATAGCTATTAGTCTCTTCGTATTGCCAGGAACTCCAGTGGGCGGTACAAAGGACGCTCGTACCCTGAGCGCTTCTATGCTGAGGGATGCCATGGTAAGAAATCTCAGACCACCAGTCTTGTTTTTTGCCCTTCTTTTGTACGCATTAGGTTTTTTCATTTATGTGCATCTGCTTTTGTTTTTTTTGTGAATCAGGACCGGCGTTTGTAGCAGTGCTTGGCTATAGCTATTCCTCTCCTCAGGTTAGCTCTGACCAAGCTGTATGCTTCCCGGCATCCTGATCTGAAGGCAGCATCTCTGGCTTTGAGCAGAGTGCGAACCTCTCTGTTAATCCAGGGCTTCTGATTAGGGAATGTTAATTATTATGGCAAACTTAAAATTAATGATTAAGTATCACCAGGAAGGAAGATCGACGCTCAAAGAATTCTTTGAGGAGAAGAGAGGAATAAGACAGACAGTCAAAGATTGCGTGAATCCGGTGTTTGTGCAGTGAATGTTAATTTCCAAAAGTGTCTGTCTCTCGTAGCTGTAGTTCGCAAGAGTTATTTGCGCAAGAAAACTGGAGATAGCTAAGTACAGAAGTATAACATCACTAAAACTGGTAAGACGCTGAGCCTCGCAGTGTGATCGCGATGCCATCTTGGTCCTGGGAGACCAAGGACCATTTCCTATAGAAATCAAGGTCCCAGAATCTGGAGGAAGAGAGGAGAGGCACGGAATCCACATTGTTCGAGGTACCCTGTAAAGTTTCCACAGTCAGTGGCAGTTTGGTGTCCCATGTCATCTGCTGGTGTGGGTCCACTTTATTTTCTGAGGTCCAAGGTCAACGCAGCCGCCTACCAGGGAGATTTAGATTACTTTATGCTTCCTTATGCTTCCAAGCGAGGTAGGTTAGTGCAGTGTGAAGTGCTGTTGAGATAGCGTCCTCGGTGGATCTGTTGCTACGATAAGCAATTTGGTGTGGGTCCAGCGTAGCAGGCAGGCAGGATTTCAAGTGAGAAAGAACTAGTCTTTTAAACCCCTTGGAAGTTATTGGGGGAAGTTATCATTCACTCTGCTCAGCATGTGACTGACGTCCGAATTGGAAAGTACAAGTGGGTTGTCGTCGGTGGAGGATCGTTTATTGAAGATATCAATATCATCTGGTCGAAACGAGCGTAGAAGTTGTTCAGCTCATCAGGGAGTGAAGCACTGTTGGTAGATGGAACAAAGCTAGTTGGTTTATAGTCAGTCAGGGTGTGTATTCCCTGCCACATACGCCGAGGGTCAGAGGAGGTAAAGTGCTCCTCAATCCGTCGTTTGTAGCAGTGCTTGGCTATGGCTATTAGTCTCTTCATATTGCCAGGGACTCCAGTGGGCGGTACAGAGGACGCTTGTACCCTGAGCGCTTGTTGATGCATTTCAGGACAGAGTTAGTGTAGGTGTCCAAGTGGATGTGTGAGCCTGTGCAGGCTCGGGCAGCATACTCACTCCAGTCGGTGTGCTGGAACTGTTGCTGAAGGAAGGAGTCAGCCCCATCCATCCAGAACTTTACAGTTCTGGTTGAAGGCTTAATCCTCTGCATGACTGGAGTGTATTTGGGAAGCAGGAACAAAGAAAGATGATCGGAAAGTCCAAGATGGGGGAGGGGTGTTGTTTTGAAGCTGGTTAAAGTCCAACCGATGCTGAATCCGGTGTCTGTGCAGTGAATGTTAATTTCCAAAAGTGTCTGTCTGTCGTAACTGTAGTTCGCAAGAGTTATTTGCGCAAGAAAACTGGAGATAGCTAAGTACAGAAGTATAACATCACTAAAACCGGTAAGACGCTGAGCCTCGCAGTGTGATCGCGATGCCATCTTGGTCCTGGAAGACCAAGGACCATTTCCTATAGAAATCAAGGTCCCAGAATCTGGAGGAAGAGAGGAGAGGCACGGAATCCACATTGTTCGAGCTACCCTGTAAAGTTTCCACAGTCAGTGGCGGTTTGGTGTCCCATGTCATCTGCTGGTGTGGGTCCACTTTATTTTCTGAGGTCCAAGGTCAACGCAGCCGCCTACCAGGGAGATTTAGATTACTTTATGCTTCCTTATGCTTCCAAGCGAGGTGGGTTAGTGCAGTGTGTAGTGCTGTTGAGATAGCGTCCTCGGTGGATCTGTTGCAACGATAAGCAAACTGGTGTGGGTCCAGCGTAGCAGGCAGGCAGGATTTCAAGTGAGAAAGAACTAGTCTTTTAAAGCACTTGGAAATTATTGAGGTGGGTTATGCAGTGTGTAGTTCTGTTGAGAGCGAAGACACCCGCAAGTTCCACAGCACAAGCACTCAGCACACGGCCAGGTACACCATCAGGGCCAGCTGCCTTCCGTGCATTCACTCTACTCAGCATGCGACTGACGTCCGAAGTGGAAAGTACAAGTGGGTTGTCATCGGTGGAGGATCGTTTATTGAAGATATCATTATCATCTGGTCGAAACGAGCGTAAAAGTTGTTCAGCTTATCAGGGAGTGAAGCACTGTTGGTAAATGGAACAAAGCTAGTTGGTTTATAGTCAGTCAGGGCGTGTATTCCCTGCCACATACGCCGAGGGTCAGAGGAGGTAAAGTGCTCCTCAATCCGGCGTTTGTAGCAGTGCTTGGCTATAGCTATTAGTCTCTTCATATTGCCAGGAACTCCAGTGGGCGGTACAAAGGACGCTCGTACCCTGAGCGCTTCTATGCTGAGGGATGCCATGGTAAGAAATCTCAGACCACCAGTCTTGTTTTTTGCCCTTCTTTTGTACGCATTAGGTTTTTCCATTTATGTGCATCTGCTTTTGTTTTTTTTGTGAATCAGGACCGGCGTTTGTAGCAGTGCTTGGCTATAGCTATTCCTCTCCTCAGGTTAGCTCTGACCAAGCTGTATGCTTCCCTGCATCCTGATCTGAAGGCAGCATCTCTGGCTTTGAGCAGAGTGCGAACCTCTCTGTTCATCCAGGGCTTCTGATTAGGGAATGTTAATTATTATGGCAAACTTAAAATTAATGATTAAGTATCACCAGGAAGAAAGATCGACGCTCAAAGAATTCTTTGAGGAGAAGAGAGGAATAAGACAGACAGTCAAAGATTCTCTCTTATCTCTTGAATTTATTGAACAAATCCAAGCCATATATAGGACCCCAGTCACGTACACCATTATTAGATCATGTCTCGTTCCATCAACCCAAACATTCCCTTATTGGTGCCTCGTCATCTCCCTTTTATCTCCGTCCTCTTCGTATTGCCAGGAACTCCAGTGGGCGGTACAAGGACACTTGTACAAGCGCTTCTATGCTAAGGAATGTCATGTTAAGAAATCTTGGACCCTCG